>NW_024425786.1:18066252-18126675 GCF_017311325.1 Ursus maritimus
GGCGGGATCCCCGGCGGGTAGAGCCGGGGCGGCCGCGGTGGCGCCGGCGGGAGGGCGAGCGGGCGGCGGCGCAGGGCGGGCGGCTCGCCGGGGCAGGTAAGAGGCCCCGGGACGCTCGGACGCCTGGGGCTGCGGGGAGCGCGGGCGGCCGGGCTCAGGCGCGGCGGCTCGCTGTCCACCTGCCGGCCGCGCTCGGCGAAGGAGAGCCCGGGCGTGGGGGATGAAGGGTTCCCGGGGTCGCTCCGCTCTCGTTGGAGGGAGGGCCTGCGGTGTGCGCGCGAGGGCAGCGATCGGAGCCGGTGGGAGGAAAGTTGATCATCTCCCGTGGGTTTTGGAGATGAGGATGGGGCATGCGTAAAGGCGCCCAGAGTGCCAAACAAGCCCAGCCGAGCGCGGATGAGCGCCCCGAGAACCAACCTGCGTTTGGGGGTTGATGTTCCGGGTATCCAATAGGCCGGTGATTCCCTTGTCCCGCCCCCGCCCCAAGCCTCAGTCTGAGTGCCTGAGACTCCCGGGAAGAAAGGAGAGCTGACCTGGCCAGCCAGGAGGTAGAAGGGACTTTGAACCATTCGGGACCTGTGTTTGCTCCATCTGTGAAATGGGCATCTTGATGGGTCAACCCTATGCGGAGACCTCTCTGGGAGGTCTGTGATACTATGAGACGAAAACCCACCCAAGCTGGAGGAACCCAGGGTTCCGGTTCAGGTCAGCATTCAGTAGACGCGTTGAAGCGGCTGCTGGGTGGCTCACTGGACGAGCTGCTCCAGAGGAAAGATGCAGGGACAGCTACCGTTCTTTGGTCTGGGTGCCCTGGTGGGAGGAGGAGGTGGGTGTGTTAAATACTAGGGCTCTGTTAGAGGGACCAAGGAAGTCCTCTGGTCTGGGAGGAGGATGGGGAAGCCTTCTCGGAGGAGATGGGATTGAGTGGAGCTGGGAAAGAAAGCACAGCACTTAAAGGCCAATGTTTGGCATTAGTCAACCTGGGCGTTGGAATCCTTGCCTTGCCCCTTAGCCAGTGGCTAACTTAGCCTGGGGCAAAAACCTTCCTTTCTCTATGGTCCCATTTGATGTACTCCTTAAAAGAAGCAGTTGCTCTGAAAGATTAAGTCTGATAATCCATATAAAGTACTTAGGACGGAGTCTGTATGTAGTAGGTTCTCAACAAACATGAACTATTAATTTCCACTAGACTGTAGCTCGTTGGGGGCAAGGGCAATGTCTATTTGGCTCGCCATTATGTTCCCAGCACCAGTATGGTGCCTGGCATACAGGAGGTCTACTACGTATTTGTTGAATGAATGAGTGATGAATGAGTATGTAGTCAACAAATAGCGAATTTAGAGATGGCCAGATGCTAACAGATGGGCACGGATATAGCCGACAGCGGTCTAGGTGGATGAAACAGTGTAAACATAAGCCCCGAGTGACAGATCCAGAGTACCTCCCTCGTCTGGGGAGGAAGGGTAACATCATGAGCATATCCAGAGTCTAGAGGTAGGGAAGGGCACTCAACCTCTTGGGATCCTGAATCCCAGCAGCCACCCGGGGGTAGGGGAAGGAGCCGGAAGTATAGGTAGGTCAGAGAGCCTTCTCACGTCCTCTAAGTGTCCATCTCAAAGTCATACGGGTAAAGGGAGGAAGGGGTGCTGGGTACCTGATGGGAGTGGAAGAGGACAAGGGAAAGGAGCCCCGGAGCCCCTTCGTGGGGGGTGGCGCAATCCTCAGCTTGTCCCCTCTGGTCTCTGGACAGGCTCGTGATGACATGGCCAAAAGGGGCAGCGTGGTGCCAAGCGAGCCAACCACTGGGTGTGTGTGATGAGCCAGGCACACAGTGAACGAGGCTACAGGAATGTGCTCCATCTTTGGGGGAATCTGCTGTGGTCGTTTTGTATCAGCAGCAAATCCTTGTGGCTGGCTCCCGCGCTCCCTGTCGCACTATGGACTGTGGCCACTCTGGCCTCAGGCCAGGAGGGAGCTGTGTCTTTGGGGGTAGAACCATCCCCTAAGCAAAGTGAGGGGGCTTTCTCTTTTCTGAAGTCCTGGAAAGGCAGTATGTTGGGTTTCTCTCTCCCCGGGGTGACCAGGAAGATGTGAGAAGCAAAGGTCTGAGGTGGAGGTGAGCGGATGGGGGAGCATAGCCATCGGAGCCAAGAGACAGGAGGCATGCCCCTCAAAAGTGCCAGGTTCGGAAGCATCTCCTCGTAGCACTTTCCATAGTTGCTTATAATTATTTAATTTGCCATTTGCACTCGATACCTCAGTGCCCCAGAGACCCGCCGGGCTCCCAAGAGCAAAGCGACATCCACACTGATCCCTGTCCTGCTGCTCCTGGGACGTAGGGTCACAGGGTGTAAGGGCTACAGGGACCCTGGCCGGTAAGAGAGGACACCCTCCATTTAAAGGTGCGGAAGCAGGGGGTGAGATGTGCAGCCGTGGAGCGTTAGGGGGACCCCGAGGCCCCTGATTCCACATGCTCCGTCCCTACCGCGGGCTCTGAAATTCTCTGGGAGTTGAACACGCTGCCACATTTGCCTTCGTTTTCCAATCTTCCAATAAAATGGAATGAAAAGTTAGAAAAAGAAAGGTGAAGTGGATTTAAGTTGCCCAGTGAAATCTTTTAATTGAAAAAGGACACCCTCATGCATGATGACAAGAAAGACGGAAAGTCACATATGTTCCCTTTATCTTTTTAAAGATGTATGTTTGATCCTGAAAAGAAATCATCAGATCAGGGACCTCTCTAACCTAGGCTGACCTCTTGCTGTCAGAAGCACCCGAGTCAAGGTACGCAGGCTGCAGGCGGCCACAGAAGGGCCTCTGGAGGCCGCGGCGTGTCTGCTTGTCCCGGACAGCCTCCAGCCCCGCACGTCCTGCCCCCATGGCCTTCCCCGCGGGCATCCAGCCTGCTGGTGCCATCGGTCGTCGGCCGCAGGGCTTCGGCGTCCCGCTCTTTGCTTGGGGATCTGGCAGGACAAACTCGTTATCGCAATTATAGATCCCAGGCAGGCAGGAGGGGGCAGGAAGAAAGGAGGGGGCGAGAGCTAGAGGCTGTGGATTCCTGAGCAGGGCTGGGGTGTAGGTAAAGCTTGGGGGGGTGTGGCATCGGGGCTGGAACTTCTCATGTGGTTTGAACCTCCCGGGGCGGTGGTGGCTGCAGGCTGCCCTAAGGAAGGAAAAGAGGGTGTGCCGATCTCTAAGACAGAGAAGGCTGTTCTTCGGCCCGCTGGAAGGCCTGTCCGAGGGGCCTCCTGCCTGGGCTGGCCCCTCCTGAGCTGCGGGGCCCTCGGTGGGGCTGCCAGATCCTACAGTCGCTGCCGGGGCGCCTCGAGGAGGTGGAGTGGGCAGTGTCGGAGGTCTGGCGTCTGGAGGTCCGTGCAGACCCCGGAGGGCCAGCATGCCCCGCTCCAGGGAGGCCTCGGGTGGAGGGCGGCAGCAAGCCTCGGCAAGGAGCCTCTGCTTTGGAGTTGTGGGACCTTATTTCAAGCCACGGCATCTCTCTGGGCCTCAGTTTCCTAACTTATTAGAGAGGATGCTAGCCACGGCAGCCGCAGCAATCACCTAATAGATATTAGTTCCCTTTACGCTTTAGAGAAACTCGGGTCTTGGGAACTGTTGAGCCAACCTTTCCGGCAAACAGCCTCAGAATTCTTAAATTCCTCCACAATTCACACTTCATTCATTCATTCCCTCATTCCACTCGGGCTAACACCTGCCCCTGGCCTGCACTGGGGACTCAGACTCCGCTCTCCTCCCTGCCCGGCGCCCGGTTTCTCGCAGCCCCCAGCGCGGCCCAGTGGGCTGGCTTTGAAGCGGCCATCGGTGGCGGCCCCTGGAGTTCTCTCTTCGGTCTGTTGTGCAATACAAAGCAATTGTGTAACTTGTTTCCCCAGTGCGGTACCTCATCCCATGATCCTCCCCGCCGATCTCCTAGGGTTTCAGCCTGCAGGTCACGGAGGGAGACAAAGGTTCACTCCTGTTTGCCGAGCGCTTGCGGGTTCCCCCCGCGGTGCTAAATGCTCCCCGTGCCTCGCGGCCTGTACCAGCCGCGGCGTCCCAGGAAGGCAGGGGTAGTGTGCCCTCGTGCCCTGCCAAGGTTCAGAGACAGAAGCAGCTGCTGCTTGTCACAGAGGCAGCCCGGGATGCATTCTGACTTCCCGGGGCCCAAGGTCATTTTGCCTTCAAGGGCACCTTCCTCCATAAATAATATTTAAAGTTATATTAATGACTGCACTGGTATATTGAAACATTTTCTTCTGGGCGCCTGGATGGCTCATTTGGTGGGGTGTCCGACTCTTGGTTTCAGCTCAGGTCATGACCTCAGGGTCATGAGGCCGTGCCCTTCACTGGGCTCCACACTCGGCACGGAGTCTGCTTGAGATTCTCTCTCTCCCTCTGTCCTTCCCCCGCTAGCGCTCCGGCTCGCTCTCTCCAATAAATAAATAAATACATCTTTTTTAAAAAAACATTCTCTTCCTCCTAAAAGTTAATCTTTTCTTCTGATTTTGAAAGAAATGAAAACATTTTTGTGGACTCTGGGCACTTTGTCACCTGCGGCCGATGGCAGTGTGGGCCCTGGAGCTAACGCGGCTGGGATTCCAGCAGAAGCCCGCTGTTGTGCGAGTCCTAGCCTCCTCACGGCACTGCTCTTTAGCAGTTAAAAAAAAAAAAAGACTGGAAATCTTAGCGCCTGGTGTGGCATTAATAGTTCTCTCTGGAAAAGGGAATTTGATTTGTGTATCCCCCCACTCCCTGCCTTGCTGTTTTTTGACCTAAACTTTTTAAGGGGCAAGCCCCCTGAATCCTCTTTCTCCAAAGCTCTAGATGTCCCATATGGGCCTTCTCTCCAATCACAGACCCTACGGAGAACGGGTTTGCCCAGAGGACAAAGAGGATCCATTTATCTTTTAGAGATAGCTCTAGATTCCTGCCTAGTCCCCAATATCAGTATCGTTGGTCGTAATAATAATAACAATAATTAACACGTTTTTGTCCTCTCAGTGTGCGGGGCACTGTGCTAATCCCTGGGCCTGCATTGTCAGTAACCCTGTGAATAGATACTGTGATCATCTCCATTTTGCAGATGAAGAAATTGAGGCTTGGGGAGACTATGTGAGTTCCCCAAGTGACAGTGCCAGGATTGGGACTGCGGTCTGCTAGCTGGCTGTCAGAGCGTCGCCTCCATGCAGGCCGGGACTGTTTCCCACCGTCTCCCCATCACCTGGCACAATGCCTTGGTGCGTACAAGCCTTCAATGCGGAATGAACAAATGTTTGACTGACCCTAGAGACTGACTCTTAACCTCTCCTCTGCCCTGCTCTTTAGGGAAACTTACCGGCTTCCGGTCCTGCCCCTTGGCAAAAGTTGGCAGCTACTGTCCAAGGGTGGTCTGGCCCAGCTCAAAGCTGGGGCGAGGAATTGAATAGAAGGCTCAGGCGTTCACTGTCCCATCAACACCCCGCCTACCACCTCCTCCAGCAGCCTGTGGACTCCCACTCGGAGAGTCCACCCCGTCCAGGCTGCTGCCCCCCTAGGAACTCAAAGGTGCCGTCCATAGCTCCCCAGTCTGGCCAGTTCTGCAGTGGTGTGGAATTCTTCAGCTCTTCCAATACATTTAGAGGAGCAGGTGTCTAAAACCCCTCCTACCTCAAATACCCAGTACTGTTCCGCGGCCTGCACCGAGACTTGCCTGAAATGCCCACCTCCCTTCGTTCTTGCAGAGTCTCCTGGAGATCTTTCTTTTGTTATCTAAGTATTTCCTCTAAGCAGATTTTCAGCGTGGGCCTGTGTCTTTGACCTTCTGCAGCTTTATTTCCCTGAGAATATTTTTATTATGACCTCATATTTGAATGACACTTTGGCAGGCTTTAAGATGCTGGATTGAAAGGGTTTTCTTTTCAATTCTTAATAACATTTGTGACTTCCTTTTGTTACTGAGGGCTAGAATGGCAATCTGCTTCTTGTTCCTTTGTAAGGGATGTTACTCCGTTCCTTCTCTCTCTCCCTGCTCTTCCTCTTTTCTTTCATCGGCTCAGTGTCACCCCATATCGGTATGGATTTGTCCCTATTTCTACTGTTGGCTACTCTAGGAGCCC
The DNA here is from genome assembly GCF_017311325.1 of Ursus maritimus. NCBI lineage: Eukaryota > Metazoa > Chordata > Mammalia > Carnivora > Ursidae > Ursus > Ursus maritimus. Next base: position 18,072,345 of record NW_024425786.1, read on the forward strand.
TTTCAACCTGAGTCCATCCATGTTTGTTTAGTTCTGAACATTTAATCTCTGTCGTTCTGTTCCTTATTTCCTCTCTCCAATTTTATTTTCCTTTCCTTTTGGGACCCCTACTTTCCATCTCTCTCAGCTTTTCTTTTTCCTTTGTTACCGCTTTGTCTTTTCCTGCTTTTCAGGGACAGTTCGCAATCTGATCTTGCTCCTGACTAGTGAATTCTTCAACTGTGTGCGTCTCGATATTTACACTGTCTATTGTGCCCTTTATTTTAAATGTTCTGTTTTTCACACCTCACGTTGTGACTTGGTTCTCGCCTATGACTTCTTGCGCTTGCCTTGTTTTACACGTCTGCTCTTTTTTTTTTTAAGATTTTATTTCTTTATTTGACAGAGAGAGAGAGAGACAGCCAGCGAGAGAGGGAGCACAAGCAGGGGGAGTGGGAGAGGAAGAAACAGGCTCACAGCGGAGGAGCCTGATGTGGGGCTCGATCCCAGATCGCCGGGATCACGCCTTGAGCCAAAGGCAGACAGACGCCCTGAGCCAAAGGCAGACAGACGCCTAACGCCAGGCGTCCCTACACATGTCTGCTCTTATCTCCATAGTATAATTATCATGTTTTGCTTTGAAATCTTGGTCTCCTGCTTAATAATTCTGCTTCAGATGGAATATGTAGCTTGGTTTATTGTCTTTCTTTAATAGTAGCTGTATTTCTTTTTTGAAAAGATTTTATTTATTTATTTGAGAGAGAGTGAGTGAGCAAGACAGAGAGAGAGAAGGAGCAAGGGGAGGGGCAGAGGGAGAGGGAGAGGGAGAAGCAGATTCTCCGCTGAGCAGGGATTTGATCCCAGGACTCTGAGCTCATGACCTGAGCCGAAACCAAGAGTCGAGGCCTAACCGATTGTGCAACCCAGGTGCTCCTAAACTGATAAATATTTTATTATTTTTATTTTTTTATAAAGATTTTATTTATTTGATAGAGAGAGAGGCAGCGAGAGAGGGAACACAAGTAGGGGGAGTGGGAGAGGAAGAAGCAGGCTTCCCGCCGAGCAGGGAGCCCGATGCAGGGCTGGATCCCAGGACCCTGGGATCACGCCCTGAGCCGAAGGCAGACGCTTAACAACTGAGCCACCCAGGCGCCCCACTGATAAATATTTCAAAGGAAAGGTAGGTCCAGGAATCTCAATACAAGGTCATCATGATTGGTGTACACAATTATGAAAAGTGTTCAGAGGTGGCGAAGGTGACCTGGGGAGGAGGGGACAGTTAGGTCTCACGAGCGAGGCAGGTTTGGCTTGGTGGCGGTGGGAACCCAGTCCTGGAGCCACGGGCTGGTTGTGCGTTGCTGGGAAGCCAACCGCTCCAACACTGATGTGCTTCCAACAACCGTTTATTATTTTTTGTCTCGTGGCTCTGTCGGTGGACCGGGTTCAGCTGGGGGTTCTCACCTGGAGTCTCTCACCTGGTTTCGGTCAGATATCCGGGTGTCTGAAGACGCAGCTGGCCTGGGTGTCCGAGGTGGGTCACTCCTGCGGCTGCCCGCTGACACTGGCTGTCGGGGGGCGGGGGGGGACTGTCCACTAGAGCCTCTACCTGTGGCCTCCCTGCGGGCCTCGGGCTTCTCACGGCCCGGCAGCGGAGTTCCAGGCACGGGGTTTCCAGGAGCAAGCATTCAGGAAGCAGAAGCTGCCACGTAAGGGGTGTCCCTAGAACGACCAGGGACACTTCCACCATATTCTAGTGGGCCTAGGGGTCACAGGACCCGCCTAGATTCAAGCGAGTGGAGAAGTAGGCTCTCCCTGTCGGTGGATGGAGTGGCCAGGACACACTGCTGAGGATCATGTGGGGTAGAAGATTCTGTGCAACCCGCTCCCCAGGAATGGGAAGCACTAGTGATTGGGGAGAAAGGAAGTGACTCCTTTGGCTGGGGCGGGAGGAAGGGAGGAGACAAGTGTGGAGCAGACTGAGTCAAGTTCACGGAAGATCTTGGTCGCCAAAACCAAGTCCAACGTGACTGACAGTATCCGAGCAGCGGAGAGACACCGTGCAGAAAACCGAGGGCTTGGCAGCTCTGTGCTCTGAATTTCTATTGCAACAAGTGAGTCCCCAGGGAAGAGGCTGGTGGCTTCTGACCCTTCACAGTAGCTTATCCCAACCCCACGGTGGAGGAAAAAACACTCTGTCCCCAGTCCACTGGGCAGCTGTGGGACAGTAATTGTCTGCTGGGTGCGTGGCCGGGCCAGGTACTATGCAAGTAAGTCATAAGCCACTGGCCTATCCAAGAAATTCCAATATTTCTACCTTCATTCGGATGCTGGCGGGCCAGGTCTGGGGACCCAGAGGAGGAGGTCCCACAGGACCAGCCAAGGGGAGGGCCCTTGGCTTCACAAAGGATAGAAATTAAACTTGAGCCAGTAGAAGGTGAAAACAGAGTTTCTAGAAGATAGAGAGCAGATACTGATGGATTGTCTGGGAGATTCAGAAAAGAAAAGAGAGGGCTGGGGCGCCTGGGTGGCACAGTGGTTAAGTGTCTGCCTTCGGCTCAGGGCGTGATCCCGGCATTATGGGATCGAGCCCCACATCAGGCTCTTCCGCTATGAGCCTGCTTCTTCCTCTCCCGCTCCCCCTGCTTGTGTTCCCTCTCTCGCTGGCTGTCTCTATCTCTGTCGAATAAATAAATAAAATCTTTAAAAAAAAAAAAAAGAAAAGAAAAGAAAAAAGGGGGTCTTGTCTTTGTTTGGGGTCTGGGGTTTTTTACTGAGGGCAGTGGTTTGGTGTCTGTGTCCTCTCAGGCATCCGGGAACCTGTCAGAACAAAGACAAGGGCCCAGGTGTTAACTCCTTGGAGCTAGGGGGTCTCGGTGTCCAGATGTCTTCCAGCACCAGTGGTCTGGAATGCGGTATGATAGCTTTGTCCGGCCATTCTCACCTGGTCCTTCCCTAGGTGTTCTCTTCTAGAAAAATCATTAACTCCTTGTCCCTTACAAGGAGGATATATGCTATTTGCATCACAAAGCATGTGTAAAGGGGGGTGGGGGGCAGGTCCTAGGAAGAAAAGAAGCAGGAAAAGGAAGGGAAAGCAGATTTTTAGGGAGTCCTTCACTCTCCCTGTCTCAGTGCCATTGCTTCCAGATCCCCTCTTGGACTCTTCACGGCCCCCAAATCCTTTGCAAGGCCAAGTATCCTGTTGTTGTGATTGTTGTTGTTGCTGCTGCTGTTTTGCTGGAAAAATGGGTCCCAGTCCAAGCAGTGATGGAGCCCAGAGGACACTGTGACACCTCTGGGGTCTGCATGGAGCTGAGTGGGGGGTTCTGATGGCCGTTGCTAGAGCCCAGGGAGCCAGAGTCTGGAGAGTTCAGTGCACGTTCAGAGCTGACCCTTCCTTGGCATTTGCTCAAGCCCACCTCTTGCGTGAAGCCTCTCTGTGTGCGTGCATTCATTCATGTTTCACTCAGATGTCTTCTTAAATGACAGCCCCCCCCCCAAGTGCTGAGTGCTGGTAATTTGGCTCTAAGGCAGGCCTTGTCCCCCAGGGAGCTCCTAGAATAGAAGGGAAGCAGACCTGTCTACTAATTACACTTTCATGTGCTGAGTGCTCTAACCCAGGTCCCTAGGAGATGCTGTAAAGATTCTCAGAAGAGACCGACCTCCTTGAGATTGATGGCCAGGCTTTGGGCAGGTCTTGGAGGAAAAGGAAGCCAGCATTTCTGGAGCCCACTATGCACGCAGTCTGCTAGGGGGTGGGCATCCGTTGCTAAATGACTTTTGTACGCAAAACCCTTCCACACACCTGGTTTACACAGCGAGGCTGAGGGACTGGCATTTACTATTAACAATTCTTATTTCATTTGACTGTTGCAACCGGGAATTCCACAGGAAACACCAAGCCCGGCTTGCCTATGAGGAAACAGGCTCTGAAGGGGTTAAAGTCACAAGCCCAAGGTGACTCCACTAAGCCAGAATCCAAGGCCAGGGTAACTCTAAAACCCGCAGGCCAGCCGGCCCTAGCGCACGGCCCCTTCCCAGGAGCCAGGGTATCTTCCAAGAGAGGGGGCAAACCCTGCGGGGGGGGGGGGAAGCTCAGCATTCTCAAAGGGCCCAGGTACCGAATGGGTGGGCGCCATGCTGGGATGGGAGAGGAGGCAGGAGGAGGTGGGAAGGGCCTCGCATGCCAGGCCAGGGGAGGGGGCTTTCTTCCATCTGCAGGGAGAACTGACAGAGGGTTTTGTGGCTCCCACTCTGTGCTGGAATCTCTCCTCCCAGGTCACTCGCCCGTGAAAGCTCATCCCCTAAAGTCCACGTCCTCGGAGGCAGAGCTGGGCCTGGAACCCCGGTCTCCTGACTCCCGGCCCAGAGCTCGCTCCTTGCTGGCTTCCTCCCTGTCACGGCCTCCATGGCTGTGGTACAGGCTGTGGTGTTTGCTCAGAACCTGAGCCCGGGGGCAGAGAGCACAGAAATATTTATTTATGTCACGGCCAACCCTGCCTCCGGGAGGCCCCTGACGGGCACCTCACAGGGAGGCTCGGTTTTAGAATCCCGAGTTGACATAGCAGGAAGGAGAAGGAGCTACATTATAATTACTCTTCTTTTCTCAGCACTGGACACATTTTGAAGCTGGATAGCTTGACCTTTTCCTCTCTTCTTCTTCCTCCCCCATCTTACTGACCTGGGATCTCCAGGGATCTTGGTGGTTCTAGATCATTCGTTGATTTCAGCCTTGGTTCTGGTGAGACTGGGGGTTTGGGGAGATCTTCTTGGAGGCGGGGGAAGGGAGAGAAGTGAATATATTCAAGGGCTGCTTCCTGCCCAACACTACACCAGAGGCTTATACTCATGATCTCTCTCTCTCTTTCTTAATTTAAATTTTAGTTACCATACAGTACAATATTGGTGTCAGGAGTAGAATTCAGCAATTCCTCACTTACATACAACCCCCCAGTGCTCCTCGCAAGTGCCCTCCTCAAAACCCATCCCCCATCTAGCCCATCCCCCGCCACCTCCCTCCATCAAGCCTCAGTCTGTTCTCCGTCATTCAGAGTCTCTTATGGCTTGTTTCTCTCTCTCCTGTTTCTCTTTTCTCCCTTCCCCATATGTTCATCTGTTTTCTCTCTTAAATTCCACATGAGCGAGATCACATAGTATTTGTCTCTCTCTGATTGACTTATTTCACGTAGCATAATACACTCTAGCCTCATCCACGTCATTACAAATGGTGAGATTTCATTCTTTTTGATGGCCAAGTAATATTCCGTTACACACACACACACACACACACACACACACACACACACACCATCTTCTCTATCCATTCATCAGTCAACGGACATTTGGGCTCTATACCCAAAAAGCAGCCCTATGAGGGAAGTCCCATTTATCACTTTGACTTCACAGAAAGGAATGGAGGTGCAGAGAGGTTAAGTAACTTTCCCAAGGGCGCCCACCCAGCAGAGCCAGGTCAGTCTGGCTTTGATGTTTCTAGTTTTCAGCCCCTTCACTCAGGTCTGTAACAGGGATTCTTGAGAGAGCAGGGGTGCTGGCTTCTCCCAATGGGGCAAGATCGTCCACAGCTTAACCCCACCCTTCCCCTCCCACCCGATTTCTACTCTGGCCTTCCCTAGACACTCGCTCCACTGTGCCGGGACCCTCCCTGTCCCATCCCCTCGCCGAATGGTACACTTCCCTTCCTGGATGTGCTCACCCCCACCTCTGCCCCCACCCCGTCTTCCCTCTTGCTGTTCTTCCCAGCTAGAATATCACTCCTCCCTCTCCACCTAACAAAATCCCAGGAAAATACAATAACAACAATAATAATAATGCTCCTTCGTTGAGCAGGAGCAGCGAAGTGTGGAGGTTGACAGCACGAACGCGGGGGTGTTCTGCCTGCGCTCCGCCCACTTCCACCACTTTTGTTGGCTGTGTGATCTCAGGCAAGTTACTTAACCCCTCTGGACCTCAGTTTCTTCATCGGTAAGACAGAGATGATGATATCCATCTCAATGGGGTGGTTATGGATGAAAAGAGTTACAAAAATAAAAACTATACAGGGCATCTGCGTGGCTCAGTCAGTTAAGCGTCTGCCTTCAGCTCAGGTCATGATCCCGGGGTCCTGGGGTCGAGCCCCATGTTGGGCTCCCTGCTCAGCAGGGGAGCCTGCTTCTTCCTCTGCCCTCCCCCTGCTTGTGTTCTCTCTCTCAAATAAATAAATAAATAGATAAAATCTTTTAAAAAGATAAAAATAAAAACTATACAAATGAAAACTTGTGAAGTTTTTAGAAAAATGCTTGGGCCATAGGAAGTGCTCATTAAATGCTTATTCTTAACACCAAACCTTCAATATGTGGGGCAGACTCTAAGTCAGATCTCCTGGGATCACATCCCATCTCCATTGGTGACCTTGGCCAATTTATTGACGCTCCTTGGGCCTCAGTTTCTATATATAAAAAATGTAAGTGCTAATATGCTTTCCATTCCAGGTGGATGAGACATGCAGAGAAACGTGAAGTACGTAGCAGAGCCTCGCACTTAGAACCAATATCAGCTATTATTACAGTCACTCTGCCCCCCAGCCCAGGAATGTAGTGAGCACATGGTGCCACTCAAACTCCCCCTGCCCCGGCAGGCTGCCCCCCCCCCCAGCACCCTCTTAGCACCCTCTCTCTGAGCTCCATGGCACTCACCGCCTGTCTTGGGTCTTCATGTCTCGTCGTCGGCATCACTGTGGGAGGAAATGCACCCGTGGCTCGTTCACTTAGCCGGTTTATTTCATTCAGCAACTATGTGTTCAAACCTAAGGTAAATAAAAACAGACACAGCCCCTGAGCTCATGGGCCTGAGTCTGGTAAGGGACACGACCGTCCATTGAAGGGAAAATGCTACTAACCAGTGGGGAGAGAGGGACGTGGAGCTGTGAGACTGCACAGCACGAGGGATTTGAAGGGATGCTTATTTATTTATTTATTTATTTATTTATTTATTTTTGGAAGCGATTCTTGGGGTAGTATCAGACATGTCAGTAGGTGAGGAGAGACTGCTCAGCACATGCAAAGGCCCTGTGGCAGGGACGGGAGGGATTAACAGGGCAGAGCGCAGACAGAGAGGAGACTGGAGCGGTCTACAGGATCCAGATACTGCACAGAAGACTTGTTGACCACCGTAAGGTCTAGTTTGGAGTAGACTTGAAGCTTTTAGAGATGCCTGTGGCTGCATCATGAAGGATTGCAGGGGCCCAGGGCAGAGTCAGGGTGGGCCTGTTGGGGAGTTATGGCAGCATCCAGGGTAGAGAACACAAGCCTGGGCCTGAGTGGGGATGGGGATGAGGAGGGAGATGAGAAAGAAAATTTGTAAGAAATGAAGATAAATTGGAAAGGCCTGGGTGCTGAGGTTGGTGGACAGGTAACCAGCAGTGAATTTAAGTTTCTGGCTTTGGAAGCTTCAGGGGTGCTGGTTTCATCCCCCACAATAGGGAACCCTGGAAGAGACCAGCTTCTGTGACCACGAGACTGCCTGGGCCCTCTCAAAGCTGATAGCCTCGCTGGGGAGAGCTGCCACGTCATCGCAACAATGATGACAATAGCTAACTGGTCACTTGGCAGTGATTGTGATAGCTAAGCGCACAGGGTTTGAACCCTGCTCAGCCAGTGCCAGAGCCGCTGGCGGCATTCTGCACCACTGCCCATGTGCCATCATCCTCCTCTCTAAGTGCCTCCCGGGTGCCAAGAATGGTGCCAGCCAGGCACTGCGATGTCAGCTCTGCGTGAAAAAGACAAGTGCCCTGTTCTCACAGAGCTTTGGCTCTGGGGAGCTGGGTGGGTCACAAACAAGACAGTCTGAGCCAGCGAAGAGCACTAAAGAGGGTAAGTGAGATAATTCCTGCGGGTGGGGGAAAGGGAAAGCCGTGGACAGATGGGTGACATTTAAACCAACACAAGAATAAAACTGCATAATCATATAGTAGTTTAGAACTCCAGTGGGGCATGGGAGCAGGAGTGACAGGCTTCGGGAAGTAGCAATTTTAGGGTGTTTTGGGAAACATGTGACATAAGTTTCTGATGTATTAGAAGGTTTGGTTTTGAAGTATAAGTAGGAGTTCCCCGGGCAGACAGGGTCAGGAAGTCACCCTAGAGAGAAGCACAAGCAGGAGCAGAGACAAGTAACATTATGGGATGTGTGTGTGCAGCACACGGAGCTTGGCATTTCAGAAGCGTAGTCCGTAAGCTCCACGTGGGCTCAGATGCTCGTCTATATTGTTTCCTTGTTGTCTACACGCTCCAGCACGCAGCGTACGATGAGCGAATATTCTCCGAATGAATGAATGCACGAACCATGAATGAGTTAGTGGCGTGGGAGAGGCGGCAAAGAGAGGACAGTGTGTAAACCAGTGTTGTCCAAGGTCATATTAGGAGCACCACTCATGTCATTTTAAATGTTCTAGGAGCCACATTTCAAAAGTAAAAAGGGGCACCTGGGTGGCTCCGTCTGTTAAGCATCAGACTCTTGGTTTTGGCTCAGGTCATGATCTCAGGGTCGTGGGATCGAGTTCTGCGTCGGGCCCTGCACTGGGCATGGAGTCTGCTGAAGATTGTCTCTCTCGCTCTCTCGCCCTTTCTAAAGCAGAATTAAAAATAAAAATAAAAAAGTAATAAGAAACAGGTTAAATACACTATGAGAATATATTATATTTATCCCAGTATATCCCAAATATTCTCAACCAGGTAATCAATGTTAAAACATTACTCACAAGCTATTTTCAATTCCTTTATTTCATACTCGGTCTTCGAGATCCCATGGGTGTCTTGCAGGCTCAACACATCTCATCTCCTACGTTCCCAGGACTCAGCAGGTGCAGTGACCCGTGGCTACCATATCGGAAAATGTGTGTCTAAACGCTGCTGGGCCATGAAAAACCCACTAGGGAGTTTGGACTTGATTCCTCCTGGCTGATGAGAGGCTGCTGCAGGGCCAGGCAGAGGAGAGCAGGGTCAGGTCTGTTGCTCCCAAGGTCTCCGGGGTGGCTGGGCAGCTGATGGCGTGTGAGAGTGGAGGGGCCTGTTCCGTCTGCCCCACCGTGGGTGGAGAGTCACGCTCGGGGTGTGTCTCACTCCAACTGGCTGTGGGATGCCTGGGGTGGAGATGGGGCGCTCTCCCCAACTAGGAGTCACCCCCTTAGTGAACTCCAGGGCCTGAGGCCCCCGGCCCGCAAATAGCTCCTTCTTCTGCGACTTTGCGCCCCTCCATCCCGAGGCCGTCCGTGGTCCCTGAACCGGGCAGGCGCTGGCTGAGCACGGCATCTGCTGTAATTCGTGGGTAAACAGCTGTGGCTCTGGGCAGCTGGGCAAGGAAATGAAGCACCTCTTAGCGTGTTTAGCAACAGCCCCACCTGCCTAGTTCCCTCGGGGCCACCTGGGGACACACCGGCCCGCGGAGGCCCACGCTCACACCCTCGCTCCCTGCCCCGTGCTGCTCAGCACCCCCAGGCGTATGCGGGGGCCCCGGCACAGCCCTTCCACCCTTCCCGCTCGTTTTTCTATTTTCTTAGACCCCAGACTCACACTGCCTTGCATATTCTGCACACCCTAAAAGTCCCTTCCATGTTCCCTTCGATTCTGGGGTTGGAGTGCTGGATGCTGGGAGGCGTCTGGGTGCTGGGAGACCCCCGGTTTGGGAAGCAGAAGACCAGGTCCCACCCCTGCTTTGGTAGCTCTGTGACTTTGGGTGGGTTACTGGGCCTCTCTGAGCCTCGGTTTCCTTGGGTGTAAAGCAGAAAGAGTGCAATGAGGATTAGATGAGATTGTGAACACGAAGGCCCAAGCACAGTGCTAGGCACAGAGGAGGACCCAACGGGAGTAGTCGTGACTGCCTGCTAAGTGTCCATGGTCCCCCACCCCAGCTCCTTGGCAACCAGGCCCAGCTCACACATCTGGGGCCCTGGATTCTCCCAGGCTGTCAGCCTCAGGACAGGGCTCACCCAGCACTGAAGCCAGGGGGTCCGGCAAAGACAGGGGCCCCTGGGCTCAGCTCTGTGGGTATGAGGTGTCGGTGTTCTAGGACTCTGAGTTCCATGGGCAATTCTTCAGAGGTGACACTGGGGACCATCAGGCCTTCGAGGTGGCACCCAGGACAGGTCAGCCCTGAGAGAACCCGGAAGCAGGACCAGGACTGACTTCCCCACTGGGCACAGCAGACACAAGGCTCACGAAACTCTTAAGGGCCCCGCAAAATATTTTAACTTCTTTGAAAATCGGGGGGAGTAGAAAACCAACTTTTAGAGGGGAAGAAAATGTTTCCATTTTTTTTCTCACATCACATATTTCTTCATATTTTTTTTCTCACGATTTTTTTCACATCAGGAAAAAAAAAATATTTAGAGCCCATGAAAATTTATTTTGCGGGGGAGAGCACAAAAGTCATGATGCGGCCCTGACCAGTTCTTCATTCACTCACATGCTTTTGTTGGGCAGGGCACTGTCAGTTCTCGTTCAAGCCCTGCACACCTATCTTGGCTTCCTCAGATGGGGAAAACGAGGCCCACGGAGGGTAAATAAGTTGTCCGCGACAGTGAGTTTAGAGGTGACCGATGTGGCATTTGAGCTGGGGTCCATCCCAATCCAAGTGCTTTCCTTCATTACAACACACTGTTTGCAAATTCCTCGTTTTATTTAATTTGGTCCTCACGGCGGTGAGGGTGGGGCAATCATTCCCACTTTAAAGCTGAGAGAACTGAGGCCTGGAGCCGGGAAGGAAGTACCTGGCTCTGGGTGGCTTGCCTGGTCGGTGAGGGAGTCGGGGACTAGCCCTGTCCTCCGAAACGCTCCTTATGGCCCCCCCCCGACTCCAGCCTCCACCCACCCTCCCCTTGCCCCCCACATGTGTGGCTCCCCTGCCCTTCTTCCTGCCCCCTTTCTTTTGCCCATTTTCGCAGCCCACAGAGGGACGCTCAGGTCCACCTCCTAACAACGCCGGGGGCCGGCCCTGCCGCCTCAGAGGGTGGGGAGCAAAGAGAGGCAGCGGGCCAAAGGCCAGAGGGAAGGCTTAAAAGAAACCGTGGGTCCCCCAGACAAATGCCCCTCTGTAGCTCCAGGCCTATTGTGACTGGCCACGGGCCAGCTCTCCCCGCGGGCGGCTTGAACGGTTGGGGTGGTTTCCCCACCTCCTGTCCTCTCTGCAGCCCAGTGCCTGCCAGGCCCGGGCTTGGGCAGGAAAGGGCAGGGGTGTTCCCTGTGGAATGGAGGGTGTGGAAGGCCAGCAAGAGTTGGGGAGGGCGAGGGGCCCTGTCCTGAACCAAACCGGGAGGCTGGGCGAGTCCCAAGATGGGAAGCGCGGGAGAGGGGGGTCACTGGGTCCCAGCTGTGCATTTTGCAGGAGAACAAGCCAAAGTCCAGACAGAACAAACGACTTGCCCAAGGTCACACAGCAAGTAAGTAGCAGAGGTTCTCCCAACTTCCAGCCCAGGGTTCTTATCCCTACAGCAGGCCTCGCTGTCAGGGCACTGGCCGTGTCTCTGTTAAGTAGCTAAGATGCTGAGCCCTGCAGACCAGGCAAGAAGGTCACGTGCTAAAATGACAGAGTAAGTCCTAGGTTTCTTAGAATTCCACGAGCAAGTGCAGACCCTTCAGACAGCATCTACACCCTGAACTCATTCATCGCAAACACTGTGAGGTCCGCCAGGTGCGTGGAAAAGGCGGAGGGAGAGCAGAGAATCAAGAGCAAGACCAGTGAAAGGTTGGTTTTAGGGGCAAATCCAGATTACGGGAGTCTGGCCTTGGTTCTTAAAGACAGTGAGGAGCCACCCAGCAGCGCTGGGGGTCAGAGCACACGGGTCAGCACATGGTGCCAGGACATTGCTGGTGCCCGTCTCGGTTTGGTTTTTGCCCTGCACTCCCACCCCCATTCCCCCCCACCAAGAAGTTTACAGTTGCCTGGTCCCTGGGGTACAAAACTCCGTTTCCTCTGTGTGTTCGTGCTCTAATGGACGGCAGTTAGAAGCAGTTCAGAAACCCGGGTCAGTGCTTTTTAGACACGTCCTGTCGCGCAGCCGGTGGCTGAGAGCGGGGCTGAGGGCGGTGTGTGGGCCGGGTGGGGTCTCCCCGGTGGCCCACCAGCCGGTTTCTCTAGGTTTGGTTTGGTTCTTACTATTGTTGTCACTGATCTTGTCTCAAATGAATCAACAAGGAGGTCTCGAGAACGTACCAAATTAACTACCAATGAACCTTCCTCTCTCCCTGCGCCCCGGGTGCCTCGCTGGCCCTCAGTTTCCCCGTGTGCAAGGAGAGGGCTGTGGACTCAGTAGTTTTCAGACTGGCTTCCATGGAGTTCTGTGACCACAAGCAGTTGCCTCCCAGGACCACTGCAGGGACCGAGGAGGGGTGAACGAGAAATTGAGGGGTAGAAAGGAGGTTTTTGGTTCCTTAAGTCCTTTGGGGAAGCTTCCTTCTCTATCATGAATTCATTCCCCAAACTCTTCCAGAGACGAGTAGATCTCCTTTCAGATTGCACCAACACATCAGAAAATCTGCCAGTTTCCCTTTTTCTGGCTGGCAGAACCTCCCTGCACCTCCGTCCTCCCCCGAGTCAGACTGCGACCCCCAGGCTGCGGCAGGGCGCCCCTGCCCCCCGCCCCCGGGCTCCCCGGGCCCCTGGAGCCCCTGTCCTTTCATGCCTAGTTTGTTCCTCCACTCTAGGGGGGCCTGTCCTCCACGAGCCCCCCAGGGAAAGATGTTTGGGGTGAGGGGGGATTTTTTTTTTTGTGGAAGCTCCGCACGCCAGAAAACATTCCTCTACCTTTCCACTCGATATTTAGTTTGGCTTGCTGTACACTTCTGGCTGGAAATGATTTTCCCTCTGAACTTCGGAGAGCTGTCTCAGAGCTCCTGTGCTGCTCCTACCAAATTCTCATTCCATCAGATCATGGGTCCTTTTATTTGTATTTGACCTTATTTTTTTTTTAAAAATCTGCAGACACATATAGACACATATGAGATATTTTCTTTCTGCCCTGTGTTCTGAAAAGGCATAATGATGAGCCCTATTGTGGGTCTTCTTTACTCATTGTTCTGGCGACTCTGGGGTCCTCTCATTCTGAAAACTCGTGGCCTACATTTCTGTGAAAATGTCAGGAATTCTTTGATAATTTCCTCCCCTTGATTTTGTCTTTTTAATCATTTCTGGAATTCTTGTTAATAGGATGTTGGACCTCCTGGAGGACTCTGTTCTGACCTACTTTTATCTTTTTTGTTCCACTTGATGAGACATTTTCTCATCTTCCCACCCTTCTATTGAAGTGTTTGTCAGATTTTTTATTTCTTGGCACCCTTTCTTGTTTTCAGAATATTCTTTTCTTATAGCACCCTGTTCTTGTTTTATAGATGCAGTGTCTTATCTCTCGGAGACATTTTCTTCGGCCCTTTGTAGTGTCCGTTTATTTTAAATGCCTTCCACTTTTCATCTGTTTTGTTTGTTGTCTGTTATCATGTTTGAGGCTTTTATCCCCAAAGGTCTGTTGACCCTTGGCTCTCTGTTTTTGTTTAAAAGTAAGGCACTAACAAGCTCATTTATTTTTTTAAGATTTTATTTATTTGAGAGAGAGAGCGTGAGCACAAGCAGGGGGGCAGCAGGCAGAGGGAGAAGCAGGCTCCCTGCTGAGCAGGGAGCTGGACATGGGGCTCGATCCCAGGACCCTGAGATCATGACCTGAGCCGAAGGCAGATGCCTAATGGACTGAGCCACCCAGGCGCCCTTAAAAAGCTCATTTAAAAAAAAATTTTTTTTTCCCTGAGAAGCTCTGGCTGTGGGGGTGGGCTTGTCAACTAGTGACATCATTGGCTGATTGGCAGGACGCTGGTCATTTCATGGAGGCTCCTGTAACTTCAGTCAGTATCTGTAGCCTGTTCTCTTTGGCTGGTCAGTCTCCCCAGCCCCTCTTGAATTTCCTGCCTGGAGGTTACTCCTGGCTGCCCCAAGGGGCTAAGGGGACTGGGTGAGCCCCCCCACCGCATGATTTAAGCTTTCCCTCAGCCCCATTCCAGCCAGGAATTAACCCCCACCAGCACTAGGTTTCTCCCAGAGCTCTGAGTCCCGAAGTCAGGTGTGCACTGAATCTCCTAGGGACCTTGTACAAGGCAGATTCATGTCCAGATTCTTGTCTGGTACTCCTGGAGAGGCCCGACATTCTGCATTCCTCACAAGGACCTCAGAGCTGCCGATGCTGCTGATCCAAGGGCCACATTTTGGACGGCCGGGGTCTAGAGCACATCACTGCCCCATATAACTTTGCGCAGTGCTGGACACATTCTAGACCTGCACTGACCAATACGGGGGCCGCGAGGCACAGTGAAGAGTCAGCACTTGAAATGTGGCTGGTGGGACTAAGGCACTGAACTGTAATCTTTGTTTAACTTAGTTTTCATTTAAATGTAGGTGGCCGCATGGGGCTGTCATGTTGGGCAGTGCAGGTCTACCTCCTGATTCGCTCTCTATAGGGGCGAACCTACCAGATGGTGCAGGACAGAGGAGGCCTAAGGCAGGGAGGACGGGGGGGGGGGGGTGCTGGCGGGCCTGGAACTGAGCTGCTCCTCTTACAAGTTTGCATCTTCCTTTTTTCAACCCCATGTGGCACCTGACTTTTGGGGGCATCTGTCACCCCCATTCACAAGCTTTCCTGAGTGAGCTGCTTTAGCGTGATCCCCTTTAATGGGATCCCCCCCAGGCTGCGGGTTTGGGCCTCAGCCTTTTCCAGGCTGCAAAGTCTCACGACCCCATCAGCGTGTCCAGCTTTCAAACCTGGATCAGCCTCTCCCCAGTGTGGTTTCTCCTCTCCTTTCCCTTTGGCTGTGGCCAAAAGGGAATTCCTCTTGGGGTGGAAGCAGGGACGAATGAATGCTTCTTGTCCCTCCATCTGCTCTGTGTAACCCGAAGCCCCTCTGCAGGTTTTTTTTTTTTTAAGATTTTATTTTTTTACTTTTTTAAGTAACCTCTACACCTGACGTGGGACTCGAACTCACAACCCCAAGATCAAGAGTCACAGGCTCCACTGATGGAGCCAGCCAGGTGCCTCCCCCCTTGCAGTTTTTAAAAGATAAAAATAGTTCTGGGGCTCCTGGGTGGCTCAGTTGGTTGAGCCAAGTCTGACTCTTGATTTCAGCTCATGTCATGATCTCAGGGTCATGAGATCAAGCCCCACATTGGCTCAACACGGAATCAGCTTGAGATTCTCCCCCTCTCCCTCTGCCCCTCCCCCTGCTCATGCCCACAATCTCTCTCTGTCCCTAAAATAAATTAATTAATTTAAAAAAGTAGTTCCCAAACCTTGAGAGATGAGAGTCTAAATCCTATGTATGAGGCTGAGTGATGGCCCCAGTGGTATCCACATCCTAATTCCCGAAATCTGGGACCATGTTCCTGTTCGTGGCAAAGAGGAGTTTGCAGGTGTGATTAAGTTAAGGGTTATGAGATGGGGAGATGATCCTGAATTACCCGGGTGTGGCCAATGTAATCACAAAAGTCCTTAGAAGAGGGAGGCAGGGGACCAGAGGGGAGGAGGCGCCATGATGGACGCAGAGGTCAGAGACAGAGGTGCAGGAAGACGCTACACCGTGAGCTTGAAGGTCACGGTGGAAGACAGGGCCACAGGCCAAGGAATGCCGGTGACTTGCCCGAGCTAGAATGGACGAGGAAACAGATTCTCTTCTAGAGGCTCCAAAAGGAACGTGGCCCTGTCAGCCCCTTGATTTTAGCCCAGCGAGACTGATTTTAGACCTCTGACCTCTGGAACTATACGAAAATTAACCTGTGTTGTTTTAAGTCACTTCGGTTGTGTTAATTGCTTACAGCAGCCCTAGGAAACCAATGCCTCCCAGCTCTGCCGTATATTAGCGCTGAGACCGCGGGCCCGTTACCTAGCCTCTCTGAGCCTCACTTCCCTCCTCGGGAAAACAGAGGTGACATAGGTGAGGAAATGCACGTGGAGCACTCAGCATGGTATCGGCTCCTCAGCGAGCACTGGATGGACGGGCAGCTGATTGCGGTCACCGTCACCATCACTGTCCCTACTGATTGGCTGTCCACAGATGTAAGTACAGACTGGACATTTTCTTTGCTGTCTAGACTTCCTTGGATAGAAAGGATAGGGAACTGTTGAGAGACAGGCCTCTAGCTCTGCTCCAGTGGTTCTCAGCCTGGGGCGATTTGCCTCCCAGAGGACACTTGTCAAGTCTAGAGACGTGCTTGGTGATCACAACTTGGGGGTGCGCTGGGAGCTCGTGAGTAGGGGCCAGGGGTCCTGCAATGCACAGGATGTCCCCCACAGCACGGAATTATCACATGTGAACTGAGCCGTGGCTGAGGAGCCCTGCCACCCTCTGGACTTTAGTCGTACCGCTTGGGCTCACAATATCAACAAGGAGAAAGAAGGGGGAGCACAGTTCTGGCCCAGCAGGGCCGCCGATCCTGAGTGTCCCCAGGAATATTCCTTACCCCCGGGAGGCTTGGCGGCTATGGGCAATTTCGAGATAGAAGGTCCGAGTTTGAGTCTCAGCTCCTGCACTCACTTGCTGGGAGACTCTGAGCAAGTCACTTAACCTCTCTGACCCTGTTTCCTGTCGGCAAAGTGGACATAAAAAGACCTGCCTTGTTGTGTTGATTAAATGAGAAAACGTGTAGAAGCCCAGGGCCTAGCGCTTGTCCGCGTCTCCTTAAATAGTTCGGGCCCGTCCCAACTAGCATGTCAAGGGGGGATTATTTCCCTCTGACCTATTCCCTTAGGGGCATCAACTTTTTAACCTTTTAACCCTTCTCCCTCCTTGGAGCCAGTGGGACACATGGAGGCTTACACGAGGGCTCGGGTGGAGTTTGAGGCCTCCTGGGAGCTGGCCGTTGTCTTGTACCCCAAGACCCAGGGCAAATGGAAGCCGCGGGTTACATTCCAGCTCTTGGTCAGTCTCGGCCACAACGCCCACAGGTCTCCCTCCTGCTGACTCCTGGCACGGCCTGTGCTGCCCTTTTGGCACTAGGCACAAATCCGCCTTGTGACTACTTTCATCTGGGATTTCTATTTATAACTGTTAGTGCACGGAACTTATCAGGCTTGCAGGTCCTGGTGGGAAGCTCGTTGGGGGCACCTTTCATTAAAGTGTGGGCCACAAAAATCAGAAATAAAGGATGTTTGAGCCAGAATTTGACAGGGTGGGTCAATAAGACTTAATTGATGTGGTGGGTCTGAAACCTGGACTTCCAGATCCAAAGGGCACTGCCGTTTGCACAGGACATCGGCACGAAACTGATCACGTGCCTCAGCGATCCGTGCTGGGCTAGGCCTCGGGGGCGGTGATCCCCACTCAGTATTGATTGGAGGAAAGATTCTTAAAGAAAACAATTCCAGGGGCGCCTGGGTGGTTCAGTCAATGAAGCGTCTGCCTTCAGCTCAGGTGATGATCTCAGGGTCCTGGGATCGAGCCCCACATCGGGCTCCCTGCTCTGGGGGGAGTCTGCTTCTCCCTCTGCCGCTGTCCCTCCCCCCACTCATGCTCTCTCTCTCAAATAAATAAAATCTTTTTTAAAAAGGAAACAATTCCATTCTCATCCTCAGTGTCTGAGCTCTAGGGACGCGATCGCCATGGTCTTTGAATCCTCTTAGTGCTATGTACAGGGTGGGCTCTGGTGGAGTGAACGACAGGGAAAATGGACAGAAGGACAGATAGAAGGATGAATGTGTGTATGATAGATGGGTGGGTGGGCACAGGAATGGGTGGGAGGATACATACATGAAACAAGCAATGTACTTCCTAAGTTCCGGAACCCGCCATAAGGAATATGTATTCAGTGTGTGATTGTGTGTGGCCCCAAGTTCAGGGGAGCATTAAGCCAATTCAGACCCCACCTTTGGGAGCTGTGACACACAGTGGGACAAAGTCGTGCAGACAGGGCAGATGGGGTGGGGGAGATGATGTGAGACCCAACAGGAATGGAGAGTATAGGTGGTGGCCATTGAGGATTCAGGCAGACTCAGGTCACTACATAGCCGATGGAATGTTTGAAGGTTTGTTCCTTGAGGCCCATAGGATGCTGCTGCCAAGTCCCACCCCCTCGGTGGAGTTCTCCCCGGTTTGTTCTGGCGCCAGCTGCCTGTGAGGAAGGACTCCCGCCTTCCAGCCTAAACTGCGCATGCTGTCTTCCCTCTCCTAACGTCCCCGGAGTCCGAATCTGCAAGGAAGGATGAGCTTTTGGAAAACACTGTTTCTTCAGTTAAGCCACGGATGGCTGCAGGGCAATAGAACCACAGATTTGAAAGCCCCTTAGTGATCACCCCCAAACTGGACCATTTTAGAGACAGGAAAACCAAAGTCCAGAGAAGGGAGAGGACTTTCCAAAGTCACGTGGCCAGTCAGTGGCAGTGGGAACCCTGGTCCTCTGGTTCTCACCCCAGTTAGGAACCGGTGGCCTGCTCTTCCCCTCTCCATCCGGCAATCCCCATGCGCTCTCCCAGTCCCATGAGGATTCTTGCCTTCCTGGCAGAGGTCTTACTATTCCTCAGAGGAAATGGAAGAGAAGGGCAAACCCTCCAGAAGTTCTGGTGAATCCCTCTTCAGATCCCCTCCTTGGGACGCAGCTTCAGGGTCTGGTTCTCTGACCTCCCTGTTCATACTTGAGTTTGACCACATGCAGCAAACACTTAGCCAGGTGGAGAACTGGGAGCTCAAGGTCCAAGGAGAGCAGGGAGAGCACAGACTGAGGACAGAAGAGAAAGGAGAAAAGGGGCCAGGTGCTGAGCTTTACCACTCACCCACCATCCGCCAGGCACCGTGCCGGGTAACTGTACCTCCCCGATTCTCACAGGCTTATAAGATAGCAGGCCGTACCTTACAACCAAAAACACTGAAGCCTAAAAAGTGTCTTGGCTTATAGAGCTGGTCAGAGGTGAGGCCAAGATCAGAACCCAGGTCTCCCTGACCTCAGAGCCCTCGCTGGGCGTGAGGCTCATAGACAATGTGCAACACTTCCAGGAGGTCTTGAGAGCCACCCGGGAGGAGCTGGACTTTCTCTCCTGAGGGCCCACACCAACAAGGTCAAGGCTAACAGGGACCAATGCAAAGTCTTGCACTCAAGTGCAAAATGACATTTGCACAAGAGCGTTAATGGAGACCCGGTTACTGGGCAGCCGCTGATCGTGATGTTGCCCCGTCATCATGCGGCTGCTGTTGCCTTGTATTTCCAAAGCACTTTGCAAGTTTAGAAAGCCCTTCCACTTACCGACCTCAGGCCTTTGATTGACCATAAACAAGCATAAGAATAAGTCTGGAAAAGGTTTGGGAGTGTATCAGTAGGGTGTGTATGCTGTGACTGCCTGTCAGGGTAATGAGCTGTTTGTTTGCATGAATCCAGCATGATATCAATAGACTTTGTGCTCAGCCACTGTGCTAAGTATATTATATGTTTTATCTCTGTTAATTCTCACAACAACCTTCTGGAGCTTGTAACTCCTGTTTCACAGATCAGAAACCAAGAGATGCAGAAAGTCGACCAAGGTCACAGAGCTAGAATTCAGGCTCAGGTCTGATAAGTATCAAGACAAAAGTCATTCTGGACATTTCAGGCCCCCTCTGGAGCTATGCGTCTGGTTCGAGGGGCTGTATCGAAGGGGGTCATTGACAGAGAAATGAGGAACCCATGAAGGACACTATCATGGTGAAGATCGTTTGAAGGAGCTTAGAATATTTGTCCTGGGGAAAAAATAATCAGAGAACATATCATTGTTGTTTTCAAGGGCTTAAAGCTCCTTTACTTAAAAACAGGTTGGATTCACAGGACATTTACCAACCGTTTGCTGGTTAGGGTAAACGGGATAAACTGTAGCCTGCTACTAGCGCCACCTATTGGTAGGACGTAAAATTGATGTGCCACCGTCACTGTTCCATCCCTAAAGTTTGGTTTCACCTTTCTTAACATGGGAGTGATTTTAAACCTGGCAGGTTGTCATGTGTAAGCGGTAGCACACTTACCTTTGTGGCAAGAGAATTAGGACCAATAAATGAAAATTATCAGGAGGGATATTTTGGTTTCAACATGAAGGTTAATTTTCTGAAAAACCATCCCCAAAACTCAAGGGGCGGCTTGGGAGTAGTGAAGTTCACGTCTGTGGAAGAAACCAAGTCATGCTGAATCTTCCATGTTTTGGGTGATGAGGATAGATCAATCCCAGTGGTTTGGTGGGTCTAGGGCATTCATGGGTTACCTACCCTGGGTTACAGTTGGCCAGTTGAGTGGTGGTCGGCCAGTGTTGGTAGCCTCTTTGTTGTGTTATCCGGGGAGGAACTTTTAGGCCAGGCCAGGGGGAAGGAGGATACCACGGGGGCAGAGCCGTGGGGGACAGGTGGGATCTCGCAATGTTTATCTTCCAGATATGGCTCTAACACTTGACCAAGGGATAGGCAGAGAGGAGTGACTCAGAGAGTAAATGGTCCTGACCTTCCATCACTTCCCAGACTGACCTCCCACACAGGACCATTTGTAAACAACCCAAGGGGACAACAGCTCCTTGTAGATTCTGTCAACGTGATTAAGGCTGTGCTGAAGACAGAGGCTCACAGTGTGGCCAAGGGCAGGGACCTGACAGAGAGGACCAGTCAAGGGTCCAGGGCAGGGGCTGAGCCCCAGCCTGTGTGGCTTTTCTCATCAAAGCCCTTCATTGATTCAGGGCCTGGGCGCCGGGCCGTTTGTGTCTTGCCCATTTCCTGGGAGGCAGTCCAACGAGGGTACGCTGAGAAGGGGCTGCAGGATAGGACAGACCCTCGCCCGAATCCTCGCGCGGCTCCCTGTTAGCCTTGTGGGTTGAGGTTGATTGCTTCTCTGCTGTGAGCCTCAGTTTCTTCATCTGCAGAAGGGGCGGTGATTGCACCTTCCTTAGCCGAGAGGGCTGAGGATTGAATGAGACCTCCGTCACAAAGCACCATGCTGGGACATGATTTCTTCTTCTTCTCACTAAATTAACCCCTGGTAGTGAAAACCCTTCTCACCCTCCCTGCAGCTCCTTGCTTGTCTGCGGCCACGGACCTGGTCACAGACACATTGGATACGGAAATGCCCCCGCTGGGCCTCACTTGGTTAACAAGAACCGCTGGGTCCCACACATGAAAACACCCACAGCCTTGGCCACCGATGTCCCGCCACCCTCCTCCCACCTTCTCTGATGTGGCAGGAACAGAGATGTAATTGAGAGCTTGGGCCCTGACATAAGGCAAGATATACTCTGAGATGACTCTCTGTCCCCTCAGAAGAACAGCCGCCCATCTGAAAGGAGGTCTGCACCCAGAACTGGGCACCCGCAAGGTCACCTTGAAGGGTCTGCGGAGAACTCAGTGTCCCGGCGGCCTTGGGCAGCTGCATTACTGGTCAGTGTGTGTGTGTGTGTGTGTGTGTGTGCGTGCGCACACGTGCAGGTTTCCATGGTAACCTGTCAGGAGCCCCTCTAGCCCTACAGGGACCGGCAGCAGGTTGGCGCAGTGGGGATCCTACAGGCTTTGAAGTTTGCAGGGCCAGGCCCTTAGGCCAGTTCTGCATCTTTCAGACTGTGTAAGCCGGGGAGATGGCTTTAGAGCCCCAAACCTTGGGGTCCTCATCTGATCCAGGGGCAAGGAAAACCTATTTCACCTGGCATTTGCTAATTAAATCAAAGCATGGGTCAAAGAAGAAAATGCCTGACCAAAGCGGTCTGGGCACGTAGCGGGCACTTGGGCAGTGGCGTCTGTTATTTTTGTGCGTGTTGGTCCAACGGAGGATGTGTCCACGGCGGGGTTTAGCTTACCCGGGGATTATGCCATGTCTCTCTCACTAAGTGATCCTGGGTCAGTGGCTACCTATTTGTCTCTCTTCTCTGTTTTTAAAAAGAATTGTAGGAAAACATTATTGGTGAGTCTGCTCAGCTTGACATTGGTGGGGATAGAAGCAGAAGGTTTAGGCAAATGCATCATAAAATCCTTTATGATGGCATGAGGAATGGTGGGTCGTGGGGGGCAGGTGCCTGTCCTCGGGAGTATCGGCGGGGGGAGACGTTCATTCTGTGTTCTCATATGGGTCCAAATTTATTTTTATAGAAAGAATTTTTTCTTGTTTTGAGCTCCAGAGCCACCTGTCTCTGAGTTCAGCAAATATTTGCTAATACCCACGAAAATACAAAGAGCTACCATTTATTGGGCACCGAAAGCACTTTCCCTCCTTAACCTTGAACCCTCAGCTCCCTTGGGAAAAGCTACCTCATTTTACAAACGAGCAAACCAAGCTGGGAGAGTTCAGTCAGTTGCTTCAGTACTTCTACTGGCAAAGGTGAGAGGAGCCAGACAATTTATCTGGGAGAAGTAGGAGGATATGACACAGACCCCAAACAGCCTCTACCCTCAAGGACCCGACAACGAACATGGAAGGTTAACTGTCAGAGCAACCAAGACACACGCTGTGGTGATGCTGCTGTGGGAGCAGAGGACGGATGGCTAATTCTGGCTGGGGGAGGCGGGAGCCTTCCTGGGAATGGGCTGGGCTCAATCTTGAGGGATGTGTTCATTTTGGAGGGGGAACAGGCAGGGGAGCATGGCCAGTGGGCCTGTTCGGGGAGGTCAGGAGACAGGCAACCCAGCGGGGAAGAAAGGTTGACGGGTGTGAGGAGGTCAGGCAGAGCCACGCAGGGCTCCTTGGGAGAGCCCGAGTCATGGGAGTCCCGAGGATCTGGTCGTTGGGAGGAAGGGACAGACAAGAACTGTGGGTTTTTAGGCAGGGCCCCATGGCTTAAAGGAGGGCAGAGAAAGTGAAGAAGGCAGAGAGGGGCATTCTGGGCTGAGGCCCCATGGGGTGGGTCAGGCCACAAGCCACCAGAGCCCCCGGCCTGGGCGCAGATGATGTGCCATTTCCATTTCCATCAGGAGCGGGGGAAGTTGGGGGGGGAGCTGCGGCCCAGAGGTGGGAACTCTGAGGAGACGCCCACTGTGGGGACCTGGGGAGGCCAGAGCCAGGGCAACCCGTCCACTGGCCGCAAAGACCAGGAATGACGGGGGAGGATGGAGTGGTCTGTTGTCACAGCAGTTGGCAGAGGTTGGTGTGAGGAGCAGAGAGGCTGGAAAGAGAGGCTGGAAACAGCCAGTGAAGGGGTTTCGCTGCCAGCTGTTCAAGTGTGGGCACTGGGAGACGATTGTTTTTTTGAGCCCGAGAATGCTGTGATCAAACCTCCAGTCTCTCTCTCTCTCTCTCTCACTAGAACGTGAGCTTCTGGAGGCCAGGAGTCTGTCTTGCATTTCACTAGTGTGTTCCCAGCAGCTGCCCAGAGTCAGGCACTTAGAAGGGGCTCGATGAGTATCTGTGCAGTAAATACATAGAACCACAGTCTCTACGGTGCTGTGGGCATATATAGATGAGGTAAACATTTTTAAACTTAGATGAAAAGAATACACACTAATGGCCTAGGTAGTGGTTACTTCGGGGGAGGGAGGAAATGAGGTAGAGGTCGAGTAGAAAAAATTTCAATGGAGTCTCACTTTTCTTCCTTCATAAAGAACTGAGCAGGATATGATCATGAACATTTGTTCAGTCTGAGTGCTGCATACATGGGCTCCTTTATATTATTATTTATAATTTAAAAATATTTATTCTAAAAAGAAAACAAATTGGGTGCCTGGGTGGCTCAGTCGGTGAAGCGTCTGCCTTCGGCTCAGGTCATGATTCCAGGGTCCTGGGATCGAGCCCCGCATTGGGCTTCCTGTTCAGCGGGGAGTCTGCTTCTCCCTCTCTCTCTGCTGCTCCCCTTGCTTGTGCATACGCTCTCTCTCTGCCTCTCAAATAAATTAATTAAATCTTCTTTAAACAAGAAAACAAATTTGTGTACAAATATCGTGTTAGATGTATAGAGTATCTCTTCTCCAGAAGGCAGAGTGACCATGGTGAAGCCTTATGGCTTCTTAGCATTACAGATAGGCCCGGATCATTCTTTTCTTGGTGGCCATCCTTCACCAGCCTGTGAACTGTCAGCGGCTGTCGTAAAAGTGCTGCCTGAAGTAGAGAAACCTCATTCGTGTCCCTCCGCTTCTCCATGCCTGTCGTTCAGAGCAAGTGTGGTACCAGCATATGCTCAGAATATGCTTCTTGGGGGACGATCTCGACACCTGTGCCTGGTGGCGTGACATCGCAGTAACCGCGTACCCCCCGCTCACTCCTCAAGTGTAAGATCGCAGGCCTGTGGATTTGGTCCCCGCCGCCGTCAGGGAAAGAAGCTATACGGTGCATTCGGAGAAGATGTTTGGGTCCAAGCTCTGCGTCTTCCTCGCTGTGTGACTTTCGTCCCTTCACTCAACCGCTCGGAGACTCAATTTGCTCAGCAGCAGAACGTGACAATTAAGATGAACGGGTGAGCCGACAGAGTATGTGAAGGCGCCTGTGACAGAGCCTGGTGCCTGGTGGACACTCAGCCCTCTTCCCACTGAGGGCTTCGTGCAGCCCGGCCTTTGTTCTCTGTCCTGCCATCCCAGACCGTGTCCCCCTCTCAAGGCCCATTCAGATTTAGCTTTTCCTTGAAGCCATCCTTCACAGCCCAGGGACGGCTCATGTCACGGACTGCTTAATAACATAGTTAAATTTTCCAGCTGCTCGCTTGTGTATTTACTGATGTATTTATGTATTTATTGATGTATGTTTGCCGCCTTAGATTGCAAAGCTTCTGAAAACAGGCATCGTCGCGACATGCTGAGAATCCCACCAGCACGGGAGATGGCTGTCCTGGGTTAAATTCAAACTTGGGGCTCCGCGAAGCTTTGGGGGCTTCAGTTCCATCTGTAAAATGACAATCGTAGCCTCCCTCGCACAGTTTTCTAGAAGATCAGTTTGGACATTCTGGGTGACACCTAGTTAGGAAAAATTTAATAAATATTGTTGGATTAATTTAAGCTGTTTTGAACAATGAAATTCTTTATACGTGTCAGACGTTGTTTTTAATTCTTCATAGGACATGGTCAAAGGCCTTGTATTTACAGGGGAAGACAAAAGAGGTATCATACAGTCATTGTAAAGCTCGCGCCGGTGTTAAACGAAATTTCGTCTTTGTTCTTCCCAGGATCGAGATGACCAC
The DNA here is from genome assembly GCF_017311325.1 of Ursus maritimus. NCBI lineage: Eukaryota > Metazoa > Chordata > Mammalia > Carnivora > Ursidae > Ursus > Ursus maritimus. The sequence goes on from NW_024425786.1 coordinate 18,097,426, forward strand.
AGCCACCCCTTTGGGGGGTACTACCTTCTTCTCCTTGAACGTGACCACCAGAGAAGAGGACTTTCTGTATAAGAGTAAGGTCAACGTGGCTTGGCGGCCAGGGGAGGGATGGTGGGACGAGGACTGCGGTCAGCTCCTGGTGTAGAGGTCAAGAGTGTGGGCTCTGGAGATAGACTGCCTGGGTCCCAGTCTCACTTCTACCCTATGCCCACCACGACCTTGGGCATATGACCTCACTGCTTTGTGTCTGTTTCCTTGTCTGTAAGATGGGGATATTAACGAAGCTACCATTAGCATCACACACGTTAATGGTGTGAGTACTAAGCTAGGTGATCCACGTAAGGAGCTTAGAGTAGCCTCGATGCACACGAACTACTTAATGAGTATTATTACGATCATTACTGCTGTGACAACTATTATCATCAGGGAGTTCTGGGGTCTAGAGGGCAATGGACAGTTGAATCTCCTGTAAGATGTCCCTAAACGAGTCACCTTAAAATGTAACTACTTTCATACTAGTCATACAATTTTTGGAAGGTAAAAACATCCCATCAATTCACAAAGGAGTAAATGAGTGTAGGTGGGAGTAGTCCGGGGGAGACATCTGCCAGGAATAACGGGGTCCCTGGAAGGAAAAACTTAACAGCCACTCTTCAGAAAGCCAATGAATCACATTAGGGCAAGTTGGGCCCATTTCCGTCATTCCTGTTGATCTGGCACATACCCCTGCCCGTGGAACAGGACTCCCGACACACGCGAGTGTGTCCCCGGTGATAACAGCCCCAGCCCAAGGTCCTGGCAGGAAGCCGATTACTGGTAGGACGTGTGTCCTCTGTGGAGATCCAGCAAGGGTCACTCTTGGGACAGGGTCCCGCGTGTCAGCCTGTTCCTTGCCAGGCCTGCTGACGTAGGCCGGAACAGTTCTGAAAGGAAATGCAGGGTAGATCGAATCTCTGTCAGCAGATGGGAATGAGTCTGCTTTTATTTAACTAAAAGTAGTGGTTCTCAGCGAGACGATTCTGCCCCCTAGATAAGATTGCCAGATTTTGAAAGTAAAATACAGAGCACCCAGTTAAAATTGAATTGAAGAGAAGCAGTATTTGTTTGGTATAAGGCCGTGCCATGCAATCAATAGTTGAGACATACCAAACATTATTTATGTTTTGTCAGAAATCCTAACTTAACTAGGTATCCAGTACTTTATCTGGCCACTTTACTACCGGGGGAGCGTATGACAATGTTTGGACACTTGTCACAGCTGGAGGGGAGGAAGAAGCGGTATTAATGGGGTCTAGTGAGGGGAGGCCAGAGATGCTTCTAGATGTTGTGCAGGGCACACAACAGTCCCCACAGCAAAGGGTTATCCAGACAAGGTTGAAAAACCGTGGATTAAAGCATCACCACAGGACTCCCCAGGAAGGAAACAAAAAATAGTTATTCCAAGACAGATTCCCCACCCCAGCCCCTTTTTCTTTCCTTCCCGTCATTCTTCCTGTGAATATTTGGACATAGTTTTGTTCTTGTTTTTATTTAGTCTTTTCATAAGACCATGACATGCATTTGAAGAAAATGCACAAATCCTAAGTGCACAGCTCGGTGAATTTTCACAAAATGAACACGTTTGTGTAACCAGCCCGCAGATCAAGAAGTGGACCAGCACCAGTATCCCAGGAGTCCCAGCGCCCCTTGCCACACCGTCCCCACCTGGTCAAGGGATCCCGCTGTTCTGACTTCTGCCGCCAGACATTAGTTCTGGTTTTGAGCGTTATGGAAATGGAAACACCATACATACCCTTTTATATCTGGCTTCTTTTACTCACCATTATGCTTGTATGCACGTATTTTAATGGTTGCAACATAATGTGCATATGTGGGTGTGTACATAGTATCATATTCTCTTTTCCTCACATTATTCAAATTATAGTATAATATTTCATGGGGTAGGCATGCCATACCTTTTTTTTTTAAAGATTTTATTTATTTATTTACTTCCTTGAGAGAGAGAGAGCATGAGAGTGGGGCGAGGGGCAGAGGGAGAAGCAGACTCCCTGCTGAGCAGGGAGCCCAATGTGGGGCTTGATCCTGGGACTCCAGGATCATGACCTGAGCTGAAGGCAGACGCTTAACCGACTGAGCCACCCAGGTGCCCCAGGCATGGCAAACCTTATTGAACCGTTCCCGTATTTAGAATTTAAATAACGTTGTAATTAACATCTTCATTCATACAGCTTTTTCTGTATTTAGGATTATTCCTTAAGATAAACTCCCCAGAATTAAATAGATTGGCTTAAAGTATGACCCCCCTTTATGTTTTTTTGCATTTTCAATTTCCATTCCCACAAGGACGTTGATCTTGAACACAGAGTTAGAGGTGGCCATGGGGACTGGGTGCCGATATTGAAATTAGAATCTGAGATATTAAGCCACAAGGACATTCATTATAGCCTTGTTTTTCATGGTATAAAATTGAAAACAACATAAATATCCTCAGTACAGAATTGGTAAACAAATTATGGCACATCCAAACAATGGAGGACTGTGTAGCCATCAAAAGTCACGAAAAACAATGTAATTACATGGAAGATGATTAGGATATGGTTGTAAAACTGTACATGGAACACGGTTCCATTGTTATCAAGTGCATGCTTTTCCACTTTTATGACTATTTCCTTAAGGTGGATTTTCAGACATAAGATTAATAAATTACTCAAAAGGGGCGCTTGGGTGGCGCAGGTGTTAAGCGTCTGCCTTCGGCTCAGGGCGTGATCCCAGCGTTATGGGATCGAGCCCCACATCAGGCTCCTCCGCTATGAGCCTGCTTCTTCCTCTCCCACTCCCCCTGCTTGTGTTCCCTCTCTCGCTGGCTGTCTCTATCTGTCAAATAAATAAATAAAATCTTTTAAAAAAAGAAATAAAAAAAATAAATTACTCAAAAAATGTGGGTAGAGAGGTATTTAATATGCATATATGCATATACGTGAACGCATCGGTGAATGTATATATGTGTAGATGATCAGTGGTTCCTAGGGCAATGAGTTCTCTTTTTTTGCTTATATTTGAATTTTCAAAGTGAACTACAAAATTACGTACTACTTTTGTATTATCAAAAAGAGGGAAGGGTGTTTTGCTTGCCTGTTTCGCAAAGGAAGTTGGACGCTGTGTCAGGACTGATAACAACAAGACAGCCTGAGACAGGATTTTGGCAGGTGATGTGCTGAGGACAGTGCCCTCCAAGCCCCACTGGGGGGAAGGGTGCCCTGCCACTCCAGATGGGTCTCTGTCGTGGGGTCAGCAGTCAGGGTGCTAGGACAGCACATTCTCTCCCCGCCTGATCCAATGAGGATGCGAGGTGCCGGGTGGAGGTCCCCGTCCCAGTCTCTGGATGCCTTCCTTCATTTCAGTTTGCACGTTTGCCATTTCCACCCCTCTCCTCATAGGTTCTGGAGCCATCGTTGCTGCCATTGTGGTAATTGTCATCGTCATCTTCACCGTGGTTCTCATCCTGCTGAAGATGTACAACAGGTATGGGGTGCCCTGGGCTCTGATGGTCTCGTCCCTTCAGTGATGTCAGAATGAATGGGAACTGACGCTTGTGGGCGCCAGCCGTGTGCCCCGCAGCATCCATGAGTCCATCATCAAACGCTCTAACCCTCTGTGGGTCCTTTTCTAACATCCGTTCTCTGTAGGAACTTCATGGTGACCAAATATTTTTGTACTTGCAGAAATATTTGTTAAATATAATAATGATCATGAAATGCTAATGGCCTTGAGCACTGTGGTAAAGTAACTTAGGGTAACAGAGGAATATGTTCCAATCCTTTTCTCTCGGGGAGCCTCTGCTAGGTTGTGTTGAACAGATCACCAAGGTATTTGAGAGGACAAATACTGGAATGCCTGCACCCCCAACTCCACTTTCTGGGACCAAATAAGAGGAAATAATATCATGTGATTGCATAAAGAATAAATGTTGTGTTAGCGCCTCGAAGTCACAACTTTGCTAGAAGTCTATTCTTCCCAGGCGAGAAATCAAAATAGACTGTAAACACAACCACATCATAGAAAACTTGGAAGCCATTAAAAAAAAAGAAAAAGATATTGTAGAAGTGGGTTCATTGATGAGGAAAGCTGTTTACAATGTATCGGCAAAGTTTACAAAAGTAATATGTGCATTATGATTATACATGCGGGTTACACACACACAACCAAGGAAGATTCAGATGATACACGGCAAGGTGTTAAAACCAGTGTGTCTGCATGATGGGATTGCTGGTTGGTTGGTTGGTTTTTGCAGGGGGAGGGGGTATACTTCTTTATTTTTGAGGCGGTGCAAACATGCATTGTTTTTATAATAATGTTATTTATAAAACATGTTATATGCTTTATATTATATATGTATATAATATATGTGTCTATTATATATGTATAATAGATACATATATTGACCTCTTACTATGTGCCAGGCATGATTCTAAGCTCCTTGCATGTGTTAACTCATTTAATCCTCACTACAACCCCACCAGGTGGGTAATTCTATATCCCCCAATTTTATAGGTGTGAAACACACACTGGAAAATGAGCCAACAAGTCCGAGGTTACTCAACCTCAGTGGGAGAGTTGGGATTTAAACCCAGTATATGTGGTTTCAAAGAAAATACTCCCATCACTATATGTAATAATAATAACACTTTATAAGTTATTTTTGAAATTTTGAGGGTATTACAATTTGGATCTGTCCCAGGCCAGGAAGTGGCATCCAACCACAATGTCTGCCCTTCATTCCTGTCCCTCAGCGCTGGAGCTCTGAGCCCCTTTCCTAGGTTGTAATTTGGATGGAGCCTCCACCCACCCCACCCTGTTTACAATGATGCCTGGGCTGCAACTGAGAGAGGCAGGCAAGTCACTTAACCTCTCTGTACCTCGATTTTGTCATTTTAAAATGGAAGGTTCTCCAAGTGGGACAACTGAGTGATGGTAACGTGGAGAATGCCCTTGTTTTGAGGAGTATTTAGTGGGGAGGTGGCATGACGTCTGCAACTGACTCAAGTAGTTCAGGATTTAAAAAAACGCTCTGTGTATATGTCTGTGTGTGTGTGCACGCGCGTATAAATGGAGAGGGACACACGCAAAGCAGGCAAATGTAGCGAACTGCTGGCAATCAGTGAATCTTTCCGTAAAGGATACTCAGGTATTAATTGTACTATTTGTGAAACTTTTCTGAACATTTGAAATTAAAAAAAAAAAGGTGTTACGTTAGGTCAACAAGATGAAATTTCATGTAGACATTAGAATTAATGATTGTTGTAGTCATTGAATCTTCTGGCATATGAAATGAAAGCTAGGATATACATTTCAAGTCCATTCTCTTCTCAACTATGCCAAAAGTTCTTAAGATATTTCTAGCAATCGACTTGGCAAGCATATTGAAACTGCAAGATTTAACTCACACGACAACTTTGAACAGAAAAAAGATCATAGTATCTTCGTTTTGTCTGTCATGTAATCACCTATCTGACACTTTACTCATTCATTAATGGGAAGAAAAATAAAATGAAATATCTAATCGAGGTGCCACAAAAAATGAAAGGGACAGGTAGCTGACGTCCAAGGTCCCTTCCAGTTGTAAAATTCTGTGGTTGGGAATCAAGCAACGTGATTTCATGATGATCTGCCTTAATCTCCTTGCCAGAGCCCAAATCCTAGGGCACACAAGATGGAAGACTCAAGCATGCATGCCTATCTCATTCCAGGAAAATGAGGACGAGGCGGGAGCTGGAGCCCAAGGGGCCCAAGCCAGCCTCCCCTTCTGCCTTGGGCCCAAACAACAACAGCAGCCAACACCCTGCTACTGTGACCTTCAGCCCTGTTGACGTCCACGTGGATACTCGGTGACCCCCCCCCCCACCTTGGTGCTTTCTTGGCCACCGTCCAAAGAGCCTTCTCCAGTCAAGACCCAGACGCACATTTCTCCTCTGGCAGCTTCACTATGAATTCCTTCCGGTTGGGTCAACAAGGGGCATCTCATGCAATTCCGGATGCTTCAGGCAACCCCCAACCCTGCCCTGCCCTGCCCTGCCCCACCCTAGCTGTGTCCCTGTCCCTGGTGCCACCCTTGCAAAAAGCTGTGGGACATTCTTTTGTGCTCTGATGAGGTAGAGCTCTGTTGGGAATCCACTGAAGTGGGTGTGGCTCTCTCTCCCAAACACAGTTGCTAGACAGACAGCCCAGGAGTCTTCTGGTCAGGAGTCGGGGGTCAGAGCAGCTCCCGAGAGCAGGGTCTGCCACTGGGGTCCTATCAGAATAAGGGTTATACTCTGCTCAAAACGTTCAATGCCATTCATCAGGCACAGGGGAACTCACTTGGGCTAACTAACCCAAAACCAGCTTGTTAATTTATAACTTGTTCCGGGACTAGGTGACCGCTAGCTAGCTCGTGCAAACAGTCAGCAGATTTCTCTGTCTTTAAGAAAGGTTATGGGAAAGACAATTGTTCTCGAAAGTTTTCTACTTCATTTAGTAAAGAGTCAGAGGAGAAGGAATAGGGTGACCTTGAGGAATGATGGCCTCTGGGGCAAAAGCCTATTGCGGTGTCCTGGGGCGGTGTCAGAGCCCCTCCTCTCCCTCTGGGGCTGGATTGAGCCTGACTCAAGTCGCATTTCTTGGCTTCCCTCTGTTTGAATTCTGAGCAATCCTCTCTCTCTCCAGGTCACACCTTCCCTCCAAGGACCAGTATTAGAGACTGATAAGATTACAACTCCGTTTATATTATCTGTGTCCTTCCCAGTCACCTGTGTCCTTCCCAGTTACCTGTGTCCTTCCCAATCACCTTGCAGAGATTCAGGGAACATTCAAAGCACCACATTCGCAAACCATTTTTCTGTACAGAGCTGATCTCCTTAGCCCAGAGAACAATCTATTGAGAGGGGAAAGCATTTTGAAATTAAGAAAGCTTGCCTTCCAAGCCCTACCTCCTGGTTGTGTGGCCTTGGAAGAGTCACGTGAGCGCTCCATATCGGGTTTGCTAACCATAAGACTCACAGACTTACTTTAATTAGTCAAGAACTTGGTAGAGTAGCTCGGGTGGTGCCTGGCACTCAGGAGACACTTAATAAATGAGAGCCAGCATTATTGTTACAGTATTTCTTCAATTGTGAGACATATTTGTTCCCATGTTAATGATTCTGAAATCAGAATATGTCTTAAAATGGATAGGTCCATTAATGTAGTATTTTTTTCTCTCTCCAAAAGCTGTTGTTTAATCAATTGTGCACCTTACAATTGAAGGCATCTTGGAAACAAGGTAATAAATCTTTATTCTGTTGCAGAAAATGACACACTCTGACCTTTAACCTCAAATTCTAGGGGTCTCTTCCTCTTGGAGTCAGAAATCTCTTCTGAGGGCAAATTGAGGGTCAGGAAGGTAAGAAGGCTGACCCAAGGTCACAGAGTCATGTCATCCCACTATAAAAATGCTTACTTGGATAAGTCTAGAAAAATACTGGCAAATTCTTCCTCCCCAAACATCTTTTCTCCCTACTGTGTTTAAATATCCACCGACCAACCAGGTACTTGGCAAGATGCTTTCACAGAAATTATCTCATTGGACTTATTTTTCTTAATAACCCTGGGAGGAATTATTTGTTCTGTTGTCAGGTAAGAATTGCAAACTCCAACAGAAAGGTACTTGTCCACAGTCCCACAGCTAGTTAAGTTGCAAAGAGAAGACGCAAACCCACGTCTTTGACTCCAAAGTCCCTCTCTCTGTCGTACCACATTCTTCCCTAACATCCTGGCTCAAAAAACATGGGTTCTTTTATGGGCCAAACAGGAGGACAGGCTTGTCCATGTGTCTGAGAGCAGAGGTCAGGAGTATGGCTTCCAAACTGACAATAGGGGCAAAGCTACTTTGATAGCCCCCTTTGGGCTCCCATGATTGGGGCCAAAGGACCCCTTTCAGAGCCCATCAAAGCTTTAAGGATTCCTGTTTCATTTCCTGTAAACCTTATGCCCAAGGAGCAAGGGATGGAATGCCATCCCACCAGGGAAAGCCATTTCCTGAAGGACTCAAACCCCAAATAGATATGTTTCCCTGAAGTGTTCTGCTTTAGAAAAAATTTTTGTTTGTTTGTTTGGAATGTTCCATCCCTAAAACCAAACTCTTCTGCCCATACTGGAATCTTCCTGGAATTACTAGAGGAATTATCCCTTGTTATATGTTCTTTTGCTAAATGAAAGCTTGGAAGTGGAGTAGGGGGGAGAGGTAGCGAGGTAAGGGGAGGCCAAGAAAGGGGTTTTAGTGTTTTGTTTTTACTAATGAAGATAACTCAATAAACATCATTTAAGGGCTCCTATGTGCAAGTCGAGGTGCTACTAAACACATTGTCACGGTCCCCACTCTCAAGGAGTCTGCGGCCGGTCTCCTGGGACAGGGATCTCGCAACACAGTGGAGTATTTCACTTCTGACAGGTGCCTTTCCTAACTGAGCGGATGCTGCCTTATTCGGCCACTGAATCAATAAAAGATATTAAACATCTAAAGAAAAATGTCTAAAAATAAAGAGACTTACATCAAACATTCGTTGAGTTGACTTCAATTTAGTTAGAGTTAACGAATACCTTTTCCAAGAACTTCTTTTCCCTAACAACGTAAACAGGGTCCTGCGGAAAAGCCTGCGCTGTTGCAAACACCACGCTCTCACTGCTAGAGGGTGACGGGAAAGGTGGGCCGCCAGCGACAGGCCTTTCCAAGGGTGAGAAGACTCGTTAGCTGGATGAACTGTTACAAAAGGAATCCTATTTCCGAGCCTGCTGTTGAGCACCAGACGCGTTGACTTGTCGAGGTTTGGGGACCCCTGGGAGTGAAGTAGACCTTAGAGTGCAACCCAAGTCCCCAGTACTGAAGTTTACCATTAACTGAGGTCCTGGTGTGTTCTAGTTATGGGATGGGCCTTTGATGCCCACCGGCCCCTCTAACCGTTACAACCGCCATGTGTAGGAGCCATCACGATTTCTGCTTTGGGGATGAGGAAAAAGGCACAGGGAGGTAACATGTCATTGGGTGATGCAGTGCACAGGTGGCACCTTGTGGTGGCCTTTCTTGTGTTTGGGGAGTGTGCTACTTTAAGAAGCAAGACCACCCCCTGCTGTAAAAAGCGGAGAAGGACAGACACGCATCTTCCCGGAGTCCCTTGCTGCTAGGGTGAGGGCAGAGGACCGAGGCCCTGCCAGTCAGGCCCCCCCCCCCTGCTGTGGACTTGGAAGCCCGAAGTTGGTAACATCAAGGGAGAGGAACGGTGCAAAATATGCTGGGGGGCGGGTAGGTTGGCTTGCTGCCTTTCAAGAGGCAGCAACAGCCGGGGGTCTAGCAGCATGCAGGCCCGTTCTCGAGGCCAGCCCTGGATCCCGGAGTTGGCTAGGTGAGCTTAGTTTGACAGCAACAGTCATGGTGTCTATACCACTGGCTCTTCAGTGTGATTTTAGGCACCATACCCAACAGCATACCCCTGAGCCTGGTTCTAGCCTTCTGGAAATTCCAGCAACTACCTGATTCCGTTTCCTGCTTCAATCGGCAGTCCCCTCCTGCTGCCAGTACTGAAGTGCGGTGTGGCTGTGGGGGCCTGGCTCATGGCCGCCTGCCTCGGAAGTGGCCGGCACCAGAACCCGGGTCTCCAAAGCTCTTGCTCTGTCCTTACACGTGCTTCCGGCTGACGCTAAGGATCAAGGGATCCACAAAGTGCTATGGAATCATAGAGAAGATAGAGTTGCCTCCAATGACATGTATCTCAGAGACCTTCTGAATGTTAACGAGGAAGTATTTTAAAAGGACCTGGAAGAATGGGGAGGATTTTTTGTTGGGGGGGGATTTTTTTTAAGTAAAGTTTTTTATCGAAGTACAACACACACACATATGTGCGCAGCTCGCAAAATGTTCACAAACTGAGCTCGCTTGTGTAACCAGCATGCAAATGAAGCAGGAGCACTACCAGCATCCCAGAAGCTCCCTTCCTCCCCTTACCCTCCTCACGTCCCACAAAAGGTCACCAGCATCCTGGCTTCTACCTCCCTAGGACAATTTTGTCTAGAAGTAGAATCGTAGCGCAAACTCTTTTGCTCCTGGCTTCCTTCACACAACATGGCACTTGTAATAGTTGCTCGTATTGTCACATGTAGTTGAAGATCCTTGAGCTCATGGTGGTCGTCTTCGTCACGTGATGCACGTTGTTTATCCGCTCTACTGTTTGACGCACATAGAAGTTGTTCCCAGGGGCGCCTGGGTGGCACAGTGGTTAAGCATCTGCCTTCGGCTCAGGGCGTGATCCCGGCGTTATGGGATCGAGCCCCACATCAGGCCCCTCCGCTATGAGCCTGCTTCTTCCTCTCCCACTCCCCCTGCTTGTGTTCCCTCTCTCGCTGACTGTCTCTATCTCTGTCGAATAAATAAATAAAATCTTTAAAAAAAAAAAAAAGAAGTTGTTCCCAGTTTGTCCTGGGACAAGTAGGACTGCTACGAACAGTTTGGTGGTCATGTACGTATTTCTGTGGGGAGTATTTCCAGTTGAGGAGTACACAGGGTATACGGATATAGGCCTTCGTCAGCAGCGCCAAACAGAGTTGCGCCATCTTACATCCCCCTCCCCCCAGTAGGGTATGGGTGTTCCACCTGCTCCACATCCTTCCCTTACACTAGGATATTTTCAGAATCTCGAATTTCAGTCACTGTGATGTGCCACAGTGGTCTCTCATGATGCTTTTAATCAAATTATCAAATTCTCTGATGATCAGTGGAACTGGTCCCTTTTTCGTATGCTTTTTGCTTGGTTTTTAATTATTTAATTTATTTATTTGAGAGAGAGAGAATGCGCGCACGAGCGGGGGGCGGGGGGAAAGTGAGGGGGAGGGGCAGAGAGAGAGGGAGAAGCAGACTCCCTGCTGAGCGGGGAGGCTGATGCAGGACTCGATCCGGGGACCCTGAGATCATAACCTGAGCCAAAGGCAGACGCTTAACCGACTGAGCCACCCAGGTGCCCCCCTTTTTTGTATGTTTATTGGCCCTTTAGATTTCATCTTTTGTGAAGTGACTTTTGCACTTGTCCCTTTTTTTGGTTTTGGTTGTCTCCCTTTTTCATCATTGACTGGTAGGAGTTTTATATACATTCTGGATATGTCTTTTGTCTTTGTTACCTGTGGCTTATCTTTATTTTAATAACAGCTTTTTTGAGATATAATTTATATGCCATCAGATTTACCCTTTAAAAATAGACAAGTCAGCTGTTGTTCGGACGTGCATGGGGCTGTGCATCTGTCACCGCTCATCAAATTCCAGAACATTTTCGTCACCCCCAAAAGAAACTCCTTACCCATTGGCACAGACTTCCCATAGCCCTCTCTACCCAGACCCTGACAACCACTAATTTACATTTTATCTATGGATTGTCCTATTCTGGACATTTCACATTAATGCAGTCGGACAATATGTGGCCTTTTATGACTGACACCCTTCACTCAGCGTAATGTTTTCAAGGTTCATCTACGTTGTAGCATGACATAGGACTCCCTTCCTTTTTGTGGGTGAATGTTCCGCCATTATATGGCTACACTACAGTTTGTTTTCCAGTCTCTGGCTGATGGACATTTGGATTGTTTCTTTTTTTTTTTTTTTTTTTTTTTTGCTATTATGAAAACCGCTGCGGTGAATATTCCTGTACGAGCTTGGTGTAGACATACGTCTTAGTTCTCCGGGGCCCGTGCCTGAGCAGTGGAGTCGCTGCGCTGTATGACAACACCATGTAATCTTTGGAGAAAAGGCCAAACTGTCTTCGGAAGTGGCTGCACCATTTCACATTTCTACCAGTGACAGATGAGGGTTCCAGCATCCTTGCTAACATTTTATTGTCCATCTTTTTTATCACAGCCATACTTGTGGTTATATAGTGGTACCTCAGGGGCGCCTGGGTGGCACAGCGGTTGAGCGTCTGCCTTCGGCTCAGGGCGTGATCCCGGCGTTACGGGATCGAGCCCCACATCGGGCTCCTCTGCTATGAGTCTGCTTCTTCCTCTCCCACTCCCCCTGCTTGTGTTCCCTCTCTCGCTGGCTGTCTCTATCTCTGTCGAATAAATAAATAAAACCAAAAAATAAAAATAAAAATAAATATATAATGGTACCTCATTATGATTTCAGTTTGAATTTGCCTAGTGACTGATGACGTTGAGTATCTTTGCATATGCATATTGGCTGTTTTACATCACTCTTGAAGAAATGCCACTTCAAATCCTTTGCCCGTGTTTAAATTGGGTTACTTGGGTTCTTTTAAATCACAATTATTGACTTGTAAGAATTCTCTATATACTCTGGTTACAAGTCCCTTATCGGATATATGATCTGCAAGCACTTTCTCCCATTCCGTGGATTGCCTTTTTACTTTCATTCACTTTCACATTTGCAGCCCAGAAGTTTTTCATTTGGATGAAATCCAGTTTATCTATTTTTTTTTCTTTTGTCACTTGTGCTTTTGGTATCATATTTAAGAAACCATTGCCAAAATCCACAATCATGAATATTCACTCCTATGTTCTCTTGTGAGAGTTTTATAGTTTTAGCTCTTACATTTACATATATGACCCAATTTGAATTAATCTTTGTATATGGTGTGAGATAGGGATCCAATTTCATCTTTTGCATGTGGGTATCCTATTGTCCCAGCATCATCGGTTGAAAAGACTATTTTAATCCCATTGAATTGTCTTGGTACCCTTATCAAATATTAATTGACCATAGGGGGCGCCTGGGTGGCACAGTGGTTAAGTGTCTGCCTTCGGCTCAGGGCGTGATCCCGGTGTTGTGGGATCGAGCCCCACGTCAGGCTCCTCCGCTATGAGCCTGCTTCTTCCGCTCCCACTCCCCCTGCTTGTGTTCCCTCTCTCGCTGACTGTCTCTCTCTCTGTTGAATAAATAAATAAATAATCTTAAAAAAAAAATTAATTGACCATAAATATAAGGGTGTATTTCCGGACTCTGAATTCTATCTCATTGATCTATATTTCTATTCTTATGCCACACTCTCTTGATATGTAGCAAGTTTTGGAATTTGGACATGTGAGTCTTCCAACTTTGTCCAGTCTTCTTTCTTTCTTTTTTTTTTCTTGCTCGAAATATTTTGGCTATTCTGGGTCCCTTACATGTCTACATGAATTTTAGTACAAGCTTGTCACTTTTTCAAAAATGGCAGCTGAGATTTTGATAGGGACTGCATTGCACTTCTAGATCATTTTGGAAGTATTGCCATCTTAATAATATTAAGTCTTCTGATCCATGAACATGGAATGACTTCCCATTTATTTTGATCTTCTTTAATTTTTTTCAGTGAAATTTTGTAGTTTTGATTGCTTAAGTCTTGCACTGTTTTTTAAAATTTATTCCCAAGTATTTTATTCTTTTTGATGCTATTATAAATGAAATTGTTTTCTTGATTTCCTCTTTAGGTTATAAATTCCTAGCGTGGTTTTCGTGTGTTGATTTCATATCCTGCAACTTTGCTGAATTTCTTTATTAGGTCTGATAGTTTTTTTGTAAGATCTTTAGGGTTTCTACATATAAAATCATGTCATGTAATTAGAGACCATTTCACCTCTTCCTTTACAATTTGGATGCTTTTTATCTCTTGTTCTTGCCCAACTGCTCTGGTTAGAACTTCCAGTACTATTTTGAATGTAAATGTTAGAGCAGACATCTTTGTCTTCTTCCTGATCTCAGGGGGGAAATGGCCAGTCTTTCACCATTAAGTATGATGTTAGCTGTGTTGATAGATGGTCTTTGTTAGGTTGAGGAAATTTAGCTGTATTCCTAATTTAAGTGCTTTTATCAAGAAAGGGAGTTGAATTTTGTCAAATGATTTTCTGCATAAGATGATCATATTGTTTTTGTAGCTTATTAATATGGTATATATATACTACATCGATAGGTTTTCATGTGTTAAACCAACCTCCCCTCCCATTGCTGGAATAAATTTCAGTCCTAGTATAAGATTCTTTTTCTATGTTGCTAGATTTTTTTTTTTTTTGCATATTTTTTTGAGGATTTTTGCATCTATACTCTAAGAAAATACTGTTCTATAATTTTCTTGTGATGTCTTTGTTTTGGCATCAGAGTGATACAGGCCTCATAGAATGAGTTGGCAAGTATTTCCTCTTCAAAGCGTTGGTGTGAATTCTTTAAACATTTCGTAGAATTTATTAGTAAAACCATCCGATTATTTGGGTCTGGGTTTTTCTTTGTTGAAAGATTTTTTTAAGTTACTATTACTAATTCAGTCACTTTACTTGTTGTAGGTCTATTCTGATTTTATATTTCTTCTTCCGTCAGTTTTGGTAATTTGTGGCTTTTTAGGACTGTGTCCATTCCATGTAGGTTAGCTAGTTTGTTGGCACACAATCTTTTGTAGTATTACAATTCTTTTTATTTCTGAAAGATCAATAATGTTTCCTCTTTCATCTCTGATTTAGTAATTTGAGTATTTCTCTCTTTTTTCTTGATCAGTTCAGTTAAAGGTTTGTTAATTTTATTAATTGTTATAAAGAACCAATTTTGGTTTCATTGATTTTCTCTAGTATTGCTCTATTGTGTCTGCCTTTCTAAATCTCTTAATGGTGTGTTTTAATGAAAATAACTTCTTAACCTGAATGGTAATTTACCAATGTTCTCCTTTATAATTAGAGCTTTTTGTATCCTGTTTAAGAAATCTTTACCTACTGGGGTGCCTGGGTGGTGCAGTCGTTAAGCGTCTGCCTTCGGCTCAGGGCGTGATCTCGGTGTTCCGGGATCGAGTCCCACATCGGGCTCCTCCGCCGGGAGCCTGCTTCTTCCTCTCCCACTCCCCCTGCTTGTGTTCCCTCTCTCGCTGGCTGTCTCTATCTCTGTCAAATGAATAAATAAAATCTTTAAAAAAAAAAAAAAGAAATATTTGCCTACCTAAAGGTTTGAAGATTTTTCTCATATGTTTTCTTCTAAAAGTCTCATTCTTTTGCTTTTCATATTTAAGTACACAATCCATCTGAAATTGATTTTGGTGTGTGTGCAAGGTAGGGTCAGGATTCCTTTCTTCCATACAGACATCCTACTGACCCAGAACCATTTTTTTAAAAGACCCTTCTTTCCTGCAGTGTCAACTTTCTTATGAATCCAGTGACTGAGTATGTGTGGTTTGGATAAAAATTTTATAGACCAGGAATGGTGTCAAAGACCGGTCAGGTGGGGGGAAAGAAAAGCAAGAATAAATCTTGGGAGTCAAGGCAGACTGTTCGGTTCACTTGCTCTTTCTCGCTTGCTTACATTCACGAGTACACCCGGAGTGCCTAGTTCTGCCCAGAGGTTGGTAGGCAGGGGAAGAGCTCCCCAGAAGAAATAAGTAAACCAAGAGTGAAAGACTGAATTGGAGTGAATCAGGGGAAGAGTAGGAGGATAAGAAAACAGATCAGGAAGAGAATCCTACTGGAGAGAGAAGCTTTAGTTCAGCACATGTCCAAGGGAGCAGTGGGAGATGGGGGGCAGGGGGAGGGAAGAGAAGAGAGGCTCCAGTATAAGGGATCTTCAATGCTCGCTTATTTCAAAGGCAGTGGGGAGCCATTGAAGGTGCTTGAGCATCGAAGTGACAAGATCAGATCTGTGCTTTCCGGAGATTAATCCTGCTACAGTGTGCAGCATGGATTGGCGTGGGAGAGACTGGAGGCTGGGAAACAATTTAGAGTCCGTGGCAAGAAGTAACAGGCGCATCTGTTATCTGTTAGTTTTTAAATGCCTTTTCTCAATAGCCCTCTAATTGTAAAGTTTTGTTCTTTTCCCTTTTTTAAGTAGCTATTTGTGGGTGTGCAGTAACCCACCAAAAATGTCTCCAGGAATTGCCTCAGGCCCACTGGATGGGAGCACACAGCAGCGGCATTGTGTCAGCTCTGTAGCCTTTTGTCCTACAACACCCATTCCCTGCACAGAAAATTCCCTGGCAAAGAAGCAACCCGCCGCAGTTCAACAGATACTACTGTCCCGGACTGTGACCGTCAGCCCACTTTTGGGAGAAGAAGGTGGAAACAAGACTGACCTTCGGGTCTCTAGTGAAGTGAAACCCTCTGTCTGATGACAGCCCAGGTGTGAGCAGAGACACTCCCCTCCCTGCTCAAAACCTCCTCTTGATTTTGCCAGGATCCCTGGTGCATTAAAAAATGCTGTGATGCCTGAATTGATCTCAAAGAAATGTAACAGAAATGTATTCATTCTTCCCAGCTTTCCAGTTCTTGCCTTGGGAGGCACATGGGAGGAAAAGAGGTGGAAAAAATGTTAATGTATGAGTATTCACAACTTTGTGTGGGGTTTTTGGGGTTCTGTTTTTTAAAGATTTTATTTTGAAGGAATCCCTACGCCCAGCATGGGGCTCGAACTCACAGCCCCGAGATCAGGAGTTGTATTCTCCACCGACTGAGCCAGCCAGGCGCCCCAAGTATTCTTGACTTCGAATCGAGCAGTTTGCTCTGCATAGTTAAGATCAGAGGGGAGAAGAGGGTGGTGTTTGTTTTGTTTTGTTTGTCTGCTTCTCCCCTCTGGCTGGCCCCCAGCAGAAATCGTTCTACCACTCTGTTCTCTTTGACTCATAGCACGCTGTCATCTTTGACCCTATAGAGCCCAGTCTCATTTCGTCTTTTCCACTTCACCCCAAATCCCCACTGCTACTTGTCTTCTCTGCCACAGACACTTCTTTCAATTTATTTAATTTGTCTCATATTAAAGTCAAACAAAGTAAGCTTTCCATTGACCACACAGGCCCCTTCAGACACCGTGCTACCTCTCTGTTTTCCTCGATGGCAAAACTCTTCCAAAGTGCTGTCTCAGGAAGAGCCTTGGGAACAATGTGGTTGGGGACAGAATGGAACGGAGGAGAGGCCCATAGAAGTGGACGGAGGGCACGAGTAGAGAGAAGCAGCTCCCACAGAGGTACGGAGCTAAGTGTCAAAACCAGTCACTGTCTATCTTTCTGGTCCGCTTGATGGCCAGAGGCCTGAGGCGCCCCCGGGTGGCTGTGGGACTGCTGACCTCGGTGGCCTCGGGGCTGCTGGTAACCAGACATGGGGGTCATGGTCACTGCACGAGCACTTCCATGGCCACCATCATAGGCACTTACGATGGATTTCCACCAAGAACCCAGCGTGCCCACGGCCATGGCCACACTCCCAAGAACATCTGGCACGGACATAGCCATAGTCGCAACCATGGACATTCACACGAGGATTTGCACCACGGCCATAGCCATGACCACTTCTATCACAGCCCTACCACGGAGGACATGAACATGACCTTGGGCACAGCCATAGAGGCCGTGGGGAGTCTGCAGCTCCAGGCATCAAGCAGGACCTGGACCTGTGGCTCTCTGGACCTGTGACTGGGGCCACACCGCCCATGTCCACAACTCCGTTTCTCATCCTCTTCCTTGTCCCTTCCTTGTCCAAGTCCCTGGCACCACGCCCCCTTCCAGATGGCGTTCAGCTTTGCTTAGGGTAGATTCCTGGGAGATCCCTTCTTGCACCTCGTCCCTCCTGCCCTGGAACTTGCTTCTCACCTCAATCTCTCAAGCACCGTGGGAGAGCCCTGTTCTGTCTGTGGGACTGTGGGTGCTCGGAGGAACTGTCACCTCTCTTGTGATAGAGAAATTCATGAGATACATAACAGGAGGATATGCACACACCCAGGGTTACACAGGAAGTCGTGGGCTGGAAGACAGGAGCATCCTTCGAAGCAGAAGCAAAGCTCAGAGGAAAAAGAACAAAGGAAGTGGGATACGAGGTGGGGGGCATCACCATTGTGGTCACTTGTGGAGGGGCTGGGGCTGCTGGGGCAAGTTGTCATGATGACCCTCCGGGTCAGGGCTGTGTCCAGGTTGTGGAGGGACATCTGGCAAAACGAGGAGTTGTATACCAGGGAAGGGGTGACTTCGGCATGAGGACTATCCATGTTGGGCAGTCTTACAGGGGCTGTACAGGTGATAATGAGGGGTCAGAGGGACCGTGTTCTTGTGTCTGGGCGGCAAGGGACCATGAAGAGGCTGGGAGAGAGAGAGGTGATGGAAGCGCACCCCGTGTCCCCACCCCCTGTTCTCAGAGGATGGAGCTGCCGCACACAGGCTTCTTCAAAGTCTGCCCCCTGTCCCACTGGTTGGTGGTGGCTTCCGGGAAGACCGGATCCTGGGATAGAGGGGGGAGCAGGAGGACAGAGGATAAACATCAATTAAACATCCACCATGTGTCCTGATTTGGGAGTGCTTGGGAGGGGGGAGTTAGTTGCTAATCTCATGGCCTGGTTTTATTGTTGTTGTTGTTTCTGTGTTTTAAATCTCTAGTTGAATCAAGGGAGTGGTGAGTGGAAATCAAATCCACAGATCTTCTGCCCCCAAAACATTTAGACAAAACAAAAAAGTGCTGTCTTCCTGGTCTCTCTAGAGCCTTCTCCAGGGAGGCCCTCAACCCCAACACTGCACGAAATCATCCTTTCCAGATCGGCTCAGTCATCCTTGCACATCTCATCCACGTACACCGGGACGGGGCATGGCCCACCACTCCTTCCTGCTGGAAATACATTCTCACTTGGCCCCCAGGACCCCACCCTCTCCTGGTGCTCTTCTGACCTCAGTGACCATTCCTTCTCGGCCTCCTTTGCGGGCTCCTCAGCACCTTCCCTACTTCTAAATAACGAGCACCTCAGGGCTTGGTCTTAGGCTTCTTTGCCATCGGGGCTCACTCTCTTGGTGACTTCATCTAATTCAGTGATTTAAGTGCCATCCCTATGCCGCAACTCCCAAATGAGTATCATCGGATCTCTCCCCAAATTTTAGACCCAAATGGCCAACAGCCCACTTGATAGCTCCATGAGGATGTCTAACAGGCATCTCAAACAGCCCAAAGCACACTCTTGCTTTTTCCCCCCTAAAACTACTCCTCCCCAGTCTTTCCCACCCAGTGACAAGCAACTCTGTTCTCCCAGTTTTTCAGGCCCAAACCCTCAGCCATCCTTGATTCTTCTATTTCCCTCACACCCACCCATTACTAAACAGTCTGCTCTACTTTTTTTAAGATTTGATTGATTTATTAGAGAGAGAGCACAAGCAGGGGGAAGGGAAGGCAGGGGGAGAGGGAGAAGCAGGATCCCCACCGAGCAGGGAGCCAGATGCGGGACTCGATCCCAGGACCTTGGGATCATGACCTGAGCTGAAGGCAGACGCTTAACCAACGGAGCCACCCAGGCGTCCCAGTCTGCTCTATTTTTAAATTGTATATCTCTTCCCACTTTGCAACTTGTCTTTTTCCTCTCTTTGTGGTAACTTTTCATGAATAAACTGTAGTCAAACTTATCAACTTCTTTATTTTATGGTTAGCACTTTTTAAAAAATCTTGTTTAAAGAAGTATTCCCTGGGGCGCCTGGGTGGCGCAGTCGTTAAGCGTCTGCCTTCGGCTCGGGGCGTGATCCCGGCATTATGGGATCGAGCCCCATGTCAGGCTCCTCGGCTGTGGGCCTGCTTCTTCCTCTCCCACTCCCCCTGCTTGTGTTCCCTCTCTCGCTGGCTGTCTCTGTCAAATAAATAAATAAAATCTTAAAAAAAAAAAAAAAGTATTCCCTGTGCCCAGTCCTTCAAGATAGTCTCCTGAAGCTTTGTTTTGTTTTGTTTTTCTCTTTTAGCCTTTGACATCTTTTCCACAGCATTGTGCTACATCACCATCACCTGTGTCCTGGATCCCTCTAACAGCCTCCTCCCTGCTCTCCCAGCTTCTGGTCTTGCCTCTGCACAGTAACCACGGCGATCCTTTAGAAAGAAGCCAAATCATTTCACTCCCCTGCTAAAAAGCCTCTAATGGATTCTCATTTCATTCCAAGCAGAATCTCGACCAGCATAGCCTCTCTCACTTCCTGCAGCTCCCTCTCTCACTCCACTCTAGCCACACATTGATCTCCTTAATGTTTCTAAAACATGCCAAATACACACCCACCTCAGGACCTTTGCACCTACTGTTCTGTTGCCTGGAATTCTCCTCCTCCACATAGCCACAGTCTTGCTCCTCCTCTTAAAGTAGACTCAAAGGTCACCTTATCAGCGAGGACTTGCATGGCTACCCTTTGTAAAACAGCACATCTCGCTCATCAACGATCTCCATCTTGCATTTCTCATTTCTGTTTCTTGATTATCGGTCTTCTTCTCCTAGAATGCAAGTGCCGCAAAAACCAGAATTCTGTATTGTTTGCTGCTGTATTCCCAATGTCAAGAGCGGTGCCTCACATAATAAATAAAAAATACTTAATGGTTACATGATCGAAGGAGCGATACATACACTTGACATAAATGTGATACAGATATTGTTTCTTATGTTTACCACTATGTGCTTTTGAAGATCTAGCCATATTGCTGAATATAAATCCAGTTTATTATTTCTGACCCCTGCATAGTGTTCATCACGTGCCGTATTTTTCTCACCCACCTCCTTAATGGCAGATACACAGTTTGCCTCCAGCTCCAACTACATACGCAAAATGAAGGAAACTCTCAAATATATACCCTTGCTGTTCTGTATGTGAGGTCTTTCTGGTATTTGGGCGGGGGATGAGGACGGAGGTTTATATGCCCTGGAGTGGAATTGCTAAGTCATAGGACATAGATACAGTTAATTTGACGAGGTACAGCCAAAAGGCCTTCCAGGGAAAAAGCACACATAATTTATACCTCCATTAGCAATTAGTGGAAAATCCTGTTTCCTCCATTCCCTTACCGGCTCTTTGAATTACTCTGAGTTTCTAATTTTTGGCAATGTTATGGATATAAAATATTATCTGTTACTTGAGTTTGAATTTCTCTGATTGCCAAGAAGGAACACTTAGAGTTTTAGTACAAGAATCTGTAAGACTTCAGGGTTTTTTTGGGGGAGGGGTGTATCACAATTTTTTAGACACCAATCAAATTTATTAAGTCATTTATTCACCTTTACCCTCCATATTTCATTGCTTTCTTCCGGATTCAGTTCTCTTCTTTAGGAGTGATTTCAAAGAAGGTCTTTACGTGGCAGTATTTCTGAGGCCTTGAATAAATATTTACTTCACTCTAGTATTTAAATGACAGTATAACTAGAGATAAAATTCTGGCTTCAAAGTGCTTTTCCTCCTACACTTTCCATTGTCTTTTTTTGCATACCAGCCGTTAAGAAGTTCTTTTGTCTCCAGTTTAACTATATTGCCAGGAGTCTTTCTCCCCCCCCACTACTGTGTTATATTTGTAAAGTGCCAAATAAAATATGTCACATTTTAAAACATGGCTCAGCACACACTCAACTCGAGAGTTGGAGCCCTACCAATCTGTTTAATAATTTACCTCTGTGCTCTTTCCCTATCTCCACCTCCATTCTGATCCCCAGGGGCAACCACTTTCTGGAATGTTCCTCACCTTAAAAATAATTTTGTCATTAGTGCATGCTTCCCTAAAACAATACATTGTTGAATTTTGCTAGGTTTTTTTCCCACTTTTTTATAAATGAGCTCGTAGTGTACATAGTCTTCTGCAGCTTGTTTTTTTCACGCAATTTTAAAGTTTTATCTATTTTGTGGCATGCAGCTGTACCCAATTCTGTTTCCTTTAAAATTCCATTTTTAAAATTATTTATTTCTTAAGATTTTACTCATTTATTTATTGGATGGAGAGAGAGACAGTGAGCGAGCTAGGGGGAGCCGCAGAGGGAGAGAGACAAGCAGACTCCACGTTGAACATGGAGCCCCACTGGCGGCTGATCCTACGCGCCCGAGATCATGACCCAAGCTGAAATCAAGAGTCAGATGCTCCACTTGCTGAGCCGCCCAGGCATCCCTAAAATTCCATTTTAAAAACATATTGCAACCTCTTTATCCATGATTCAGGTGATAGGCACTTAGGTTATATCCAGTTTTTCCCAGTAAGAAGAATATTGCTATGAATATTTTATACATGGCTCTTGACACACATACACATTCTTTGGAGTGGAAATGCCAGGTCAGAAGGTTTTCACATCTTTCGTTTTATTTGATAACAACAAATTGTTTTTCCAAGGTGTTGGCACCAATTTACTCTCCTGCCAGTAGAATATGAGAGTTCCGGTTAGTCTGCCTCTTCAGTAACACTTTGAATTACCAGACTCCCTACTTTGGAATAGTCTAGTAGATATAAATTGGTATCTTGTGATCTTAATTTGCATTTCCCAGATTGCTAAAGAGGTTATAGGTTCTTGTGTGGAATGCTGGCTCAAGATTTTGCCCATCTTTCCATGGGGTTGTCTCTTGTATTCTTACTTGCATGTGATAGTTTTGAAAGAGTATGTTCTAGATACTCATCTTTTCTCAGTTACAATAACATTGTCGCAAATATCTTCTCCCAGTTTGCAATTTGTCTTTTTTACTCTCTCTGTGGTATCTTTTGGTGAGCAAATAATTTTTATTTAATGTAGTCAGATTTAATTTTTTTTCTTTTATGGTTAGCACTTTATATCTTGTCTAAGGAAGTCTTCCTTATCCCTAGGCCTTGCAGATATTCTCTTGAAGCTTGCTTACTTGCTTTTTTCTTTTTTAAAGTTTTGCCTTTCACTTATAAGTGTTTCCTCTTTGGAAATTGACTTTTGTGTGTAGAGTGAGGTATGGCTCCAATTTCATTTGTTCCCACATGCATAACCAATTGTCTCTGTGTCCCTCCCCAGGAGCTACGATGCCACCTCTGTGGTATACCAAGTTTTTGTATACATGTGGGTCCTTTCTATGGGGTTGTACTTCTTTGGTGAGTTTGTCAATCCGGGCACAGATACCACATTTTCTTAATTAATACAGTGGGGCAAGGCCTCCTATCCTAAATTTCTCCTCAGCAGTATCTTGGCTATTCTTGGACATTTGTCTTTATAAAAATTATGGCATCAGCCTGCAAGTTCCTCAAAAATTCTGTTTGAATTTTTATTGGAATTTAGTGGAAGATAAAAATAAATCTTAAATAGATAAAAAATAAGTCCTAACAATAAATCTGATTTGTAACAACCTGCAACCTGCCTGTTTCTGTTGTTGTTGTTGCTGTTTTCACCACGCAACAAAACTCTTATTAACATTTTGAATAGCTGTTGAGAAAACCAGCGATTCAGTTATTACTGAAACTGGTAATTTCTAAACTTAAGTTGGGGCACATGGCTAGAGTGCAGAGCGATGCCATCATCAGACACTAGAGAGTATAACGGCAAGTGAAAAAAGTCAGTCAGAGAAAGACAAATACCATATGATTTCACTTGTATGTGGAATATAAGAAACATAACAAATGAACAAAGAAAAAAGAGAAACAATCTGAAAAACAGACTCTCTCTCTCTTTTTTAAGGTTTTATTTATTTATTTGAGAGAGAGAGCGAGAGAGCGAGCAAGTGGAGCAGAGGGAGAAAGAATCTCGAGCAGACTCCCTGCTGAGCACGGAGCCAATGCGGGGCTCGATCCCAGGACCCCGAGATCATGACCCAAGCCAAAAATCAAGAGTCAGACGCTCAATCAACTGAGCCATCCAGGTGCCCCTGAAAAACAGACTCTTAACCTAGAGAGAGCACACGGTGGTCACCAGAGGGGAGGCAGGTACAACAGGTGAGGGGGATCAAGAGCACTCACCATGACGAGCGCTGAGTAATGTACAGAACTGTCAGGTGACTCTATTGTACACCCGAAGCTAATGTAACACTGTATGTAAACTCTGCTGGAATTTAAAACAACTTCCGTTTGGAGAAGATGGACATGTTCAAAGGGCACAATTCACATCTGCTGCTACTGTCCTTTGTGCCACAATTAGTACATGTATCACATCCACATATTTTGCTTGCAAGTCAGTTGACATTGGGGCGCCTGGGTGGCTCACTTGGTTGAGCCTCCGACTCTTTTTTTTTTTAAGATTTTATTTATTTATTTGACAGAGATAGAGACAGCCAGCGAGAGAGGGAACACAAGCAGGGGGAGCGGGAGAGGAAGAAGCAGGCTTCCCACTGAGCAGGGAGCCCAATGCGGCTCGGTCCCAGAACGCTGGGATCATGACCTGAGTCAAAGGCAGACGCTTAATGACTGAGCCACCCAGGCTCCCCTGAGCCTCTGCCTCTTGACTGACTTCGGCTCAGGTCATAACCTCAGGGTCATGAGACGATGCCCACGGGGGGTTCCGTGCTCAGCGGGGAGTCTGCTTGAGATTCCCTCTCTCCCTCTCCCTCTGCGCCCTCCCTTGCTCTCTCTCTCTCCCTCCCTCCCTCTAGAATAAATAAGTAAATCTTTAAAAAAAAAAAATAAAGTCAATTGACATTTAAAGAATTTAAAAGAACCAAAAGTTGGCTTTTTAAATATTTCTCACTTATTTACCATTCCCAGTGTTCTTCCTTTTGTCCTATAGATCTAAATTTCTAAACGCTATCATTTCCTTTCAGCCGACAGAACTCCCTTCAGAACTCCCTGGGGTGATGGTCTGCTGGTGACAAACCATGATTCCTCTAAGCAGACGCTGTACAACTGGCCTGGGGAGCTTTGTCTATTGCTCACAGGCTACCAGGAGACAACCCCTCAGTAATTCCGTGGGGCCAAAAAGGGAAGATGTGTGATCCAAATTTGCGTTTGCTGACTGGTTCCCATCTGGTCTCCAGCCAGCGAGACAATGTCTCTAGCTTTACAAGGTCATAAGGACCCTACCCAGCTGGGGGATTTGGGTGTGGAAGACAAAAAACAAATCATTTAGAGCAACAAGAGTGGTTGCCCATTTTAAATGAAGTCAAGAATGATCTGAGTCACTGAACACTTATGGCCACTGTTGCCAGGATGGTCCTGAGCCCAAGGTAAAGAAATCTCACCCAAACCTCTGTGGCTTTCCCTTTCTTTCACCTGGCTTTGGGCACAAACTGGAAGGCATCTGGTGACCAGATTAAGGAAGGCTTATTTGCTCATTCGCCAGTAGGATAAGATCTGTCTACATTCCCTCCTCTGCCTATTTGCTTAACACCTACATAAATGTCAAGCCATTTATAATGCTGTGGTCTCAAACCTCAGCAGATCGACCAAACCCTAAAGGTGAGCTCTGTTGTAGCTGGCTGTGTGATTTTAGGAAACTAACATCTCAGTCCAGGGCCTCATTTTGCTCATTTCTAAAATTGGGATAATAATTATGTATTAATTTTCAAGAACTGCTGTAACAGACTACCACAGACTGGGTGATTTAAACAACAGAAATTTATTTTGCCACAATTCTGGAGGCTAGAAGTACAAGACCAAGGTGTTAGCAGGGTGGGTTTATTCTGAAGATTCTCTCCTTGGCTTGTAGATGGCCATCTTCTCCCTGCATCTTGACATGGTCTTCCTTCTGTCTGTGTGTCTGGGTCCTTATGACTTCTTATGAGGACACGGTCCTATTGGATTAAGGTCCATCTAATGATCTCGCTTTAACTTAATTACCTCTCTAAAGACTCTGTCTCCAAATACAGTCACATGATGATGCACTGGGGGTTAGGACTCCAACATGTGAATGGCAGGTGCGGGGACACAATTCAGCCCATAACCACCTACTCGGGATGAAGGACAGTTAGAAGGCAGGCAGGCAGAGACAAGGGGCTCCCTTCCTAAGAGGAAACCACCCTTAAAAGGATCTTATACCACCCTGGAAGGAGCCCTCCACCCTTTCCCATATGATAGATAGGTGACAAAAACCTGATTAGAGGACAGGCACAGGAAGGGTTAATCAGATGAAAACAGCCTGTCGACAAGCCCATAAAAACCCCTAGACTTAGGGAACTCCAGTGCCAAACTCCCCTCCCTCCCTGGGAGGTTCATACTATCACTTTGCTATTGCTCAATAAACCTTGCTTTGCTGCCCTCCGCTCTGTCTACCTCTTCATTCTTCCAAGTGGTGTGACCAAGAGCCACGGGCACCAATGGAGAAAAAAATCCTGTAACATTAGGTATTATTGTGAGGGCTGAATGATCTAATGTGTTCAAAGCACTAATGTAAAGATTGACATAGCATATTCCCTGATATGGTAAATACTATTATTATGAGGTCCTACATAAAAAGAAATATGCTGTCACTTCAACACAAGAGAACATAGATAGGAACGGGAAAAGATAATTCTGCCAATTATGGTTCCTTGTTCCCCATCTGATGGATATCTCTGTTGTTCTTCAGCTCTTCTTTTAAAAATATGCCAACACAATACCAACACAATGCATGTATGAATGTAACATCCGTGCGGGAACTTTCTACAGGATGAAAAGCAAAGCAGGCAGCTACATTTTTCTGTTGTTACATTTGCCTGTTGCTATTATCTTTCTGGATATATTATAAGTTCCCTGAGGACTGTCTTAAACATCCCTTGTATCCCTTACTGTATCTAAGAACCCCATAGTGAGCGCAGAGTCAGAGCTCAGTAAAAACCAAAGAATCAAACCCTAGGGTGTCTTTGTCATTGTTTACTTCCTTCTGAGAGGCTAGATCGCCATCTAGTGAGTCTTGCTATTAGACCGGGAAAGGGAGATTCAGAAAATACGAGACTGCTGCTCCACGTCTTACATATTTGATATTTATAGATGCAAAAACTACTAGAAATCTCATAGTTTGACAGCTTGATATATTAGTGATCAATTCAACTAAGCTTTTCTTTTCCTCTATTGCCAAGAGATTTCTGGCCTTCATATAGTTAACCTCATAGTGAATCTGATTATTTATAGAATGCAAAAACACTAAATAGAAGTGTCATGCAGCTATTACTGCCCATAAAATAAATATGGAGAAGGCCATGAGAAATTCAGGGATCGTAAAGTGTCTATTTAGTATTAAAAACGTGAAGTATAGCGAGTGCTGGAACACGGTAGTGTTAAGAAGCTATTATCCCTGTACTATAATGACAGACTTAATTTGACAACTAAAAATTTGACGACTAACATTTTTTTAAAGATTTAATTAATTTATTTAAGAGAGAGAGAGAGCAAGAGAGAGAGCATGAGCAGCGGGGAGAGGCAGAGGGAGAGGGAGCAGCAGACTTCCCACCAAGCAAGGAGCCAGACATAGGGCTCGATCCCAGGACCCTGAGATCGTGACCTGAGCCAAAGGCAGACGCTTAACTGACTGAGCCACCAAGGTACCCTGACTACTAAGATTTTTAATATTAAAGTTGTAGTTACACCTGTCGTTAAAATTTCATACTTCCTTAGGGGGAGAGGTGTGAGGAGGGGCAGAGGCAGAGGGACAAGCAGACTCCTCACTGAGCAGGGAGCTCAACTCAGGGCTTGATCCAGGACCCTGAGATCACGACCTGAATGGAAGGCAGATGCTCAACTGACTGAGCCCCCCAGGCGCCTCAAGATTTCATACTTTCTTGGTAAAAGTTTATTCTTCTATCCAAACGTTTATTCTATAATGGCAATCTTCAGCTTTGGCAGAATACTGTTTTTAACACTCAACTATTGTGCACTTGGCCAAACTGTGTGTT
This sequence comes from Ursus maritimus, assembly GCF_017311325.1. Taxonomy (NCBI): domain Eukaryota; kingdom Metazoa; phylum Chordata; class Mammalia; order Carnivora; family Ursidae; genus Ursus; species Ursus maritimus. The sequence goes on from NW_024425786.1 coordinate 18,124,935, forward strand.
TGTTGCACATATACTTTGAACTTATTATTTGCCAAACTCTGGTTTGGGTGCTGATGATAAAGAGAGGAGACAAAATATTTCCTGCCTTCAAAGAGTTTTGTGTGTGTTGGGGTGGGGGGAGGGGCACAGGAGCAGAGACGAGCGTGTACATGATTAGAATATAGTGGAAAATATGCTGATAAGGAGGATATGAGGAACGTGTTTGCGAAGATCTGGGCCTGGGGGTTTGGGGGGGCTTAGCAGTCCCCTAAAAGATACTCAGATGGAAAGTACTAAGTCCCACTAACCAGAAATGCTTCCTGGAAGAGGTAACATCTAAACTACACCCTCGAGGAAGAATCAGAGCAGGCTACTTAGAAGGACTGAAAAGTAGAGAGACAAGGTAGGGAGGGCAAAGCAAAGGCTGGAAGGCAGGGAACAGAGGTTCTAGATCAAGTGGAGAGAATATGTGCAAAGGCTCTGAGGAGAGAGAAAGAATGCAGTCCCCTCTAAATCTGGAAGTATACAAACTCATGTACTTAAGATCTTTTCTTCCTTTTTAACTTTATTTATTTATTTTAGGTAACTCTACATCCAGTGTGGGGCCCGAACTCACGACCCCGAGATCAAGAGTCACATGCTCTTCTGACTGAGCCCGCCGGGCGCCCTCACATTTTCAACTTACAAATATTTATGCTGGTAGCCAGCCTCCAAGATGGCCCCCCAATGGTCCCCACCTGGTAGTATTCATATCCTTGTGCGGTCCCCTCCAACGCTGAATACAGGTGACCTGTGTAACCAGTAGGATAGTGTGGAGACTATGGTGTGCGACTTCTGAAGTTAGGTCTTAAAAGACACCATGGCTTCCGTCTTGCTCTCTTTTGGATCATTTGCTCGGGGGGAAGCCAGCTGTCATGCCATGAAGACACCCAAGCAGCCTATGGAGGGGTCAATGTGGCAAGGACCTGAGGCCTCATGCCAATAGCCATGTGAGTGGACCTTCTTGGAAACACATCTTTCAGGCCCAGTTGACTGTAACCTAGACCAGTATCTTGACTACATTCTCTTGAAAGACCTTCAGCCAGAACCATCCTAAGACGCCATTCCAGATTGGTAATGCACAGAAACAGTGGGCGATAGATAACTAATGTTTATTGTTTCAAGTTGTTAATTTGGGGGGTTATTCAGCAATAACAAATACGCTCACTGATGTCCTCAAAGACACCTTCCAGAGCAAAATGCATCAGCCTTTATCCATCTGGCATTCTTTTTTTTAAGATTTTATTTATTTATTCGACAGAGATAGAGACAGCCAGCGAGAGAGGGAACACAAGCAGGGGGAGTGGGAGAGGAAGAAGCAGGCTCATAGTGGAGGAGCCTGATGTGGGGCTCGATCCCATAATGCCAGGATCACGCCCTGAGCCAAAGGCAGATGCTTAACCGCTGTGCCACCCAGGCGCCCCCCACCTGGCATTTTTATTTCAATTATGGGATTATTTTAGTCCACAGCTTGTTTGGTAAATTTGTGCTGGGTTTTTGAGATATTTTATGAAGATGGTTATTCCGTTTTATCTCGGAAACACAAAAGCAGAGCTAAAAGAAAGAAGCAAAAGACAGAGACAGAAGTGGGGATGAGAACAAAAGCTGAAAGTGGTGAGAGAATTACAAAAAGTGCACGTGCCTAAGGGACGGTTATGTTCAGTCACCGTGACTCTAAAGGACAGCGGATAGTGGCAGGGGGGGGGGGGCGGCCCCCCCACAA
>NW_024425786.1:18126944-18130129 GCF_017311325.1 Ursus maritimus
TGGTGACTGATCCTGACTCTTACTCATACATTCATTCAACAAATATTTATTGAGCTATAAGAATGTGCTAGATACTGTTCTAGACACTAAGGCTTTAATGGTGAACAAGAAACTCATAAGTTCTGTTTTTGTTTTCATGGGGGCAAAAACAGTACGCATGTAAACAAAATAGATAACAATGTCAACTACTTTAAGTGCTCTGAAGAAAAGTAAAGCAAAGCGTGATTGAGTGGGGAGAGTGTTCTGCTATTTTCGGAAGGCTGATCAGGAAAGGCTTGTTTGAGGAAGTTGATATTTGAGTCACCTCTTAGTAACCTTAGGTTTACCAACATAGGAAGAAACCGACTTTGAAGCCTAACCTGTTCATAACTAGACCACATCTGGAGCTCAGTGTGGCTGCAGCTTAGACGTGAAGGAGGTGCGCGGGAGAGAGTTGTTCATGGATGACTCTGAGGAAGGGACAGTAAACAAATCCTAAGGGGTTTTATAGCGCAGTAACTAGCTTAGGCTTTATCTAGAAGACAATGGGGGAGCCACAGAAGGGTTTTAAGTTGGGAGTGAAAGGATCAAGATTATCTTAGAAAATCACTCTTGAGGGGCGCCTGAGTGGCTCAGTCAGTTAAGCGTCTGACTTTGGCTCACATCATGATCTCGCGGTCCTGGGATGGAGCCCCGAGTCTGGCTCCACCTTCAGCCGCAGCAGGGAGTCTGCTGTCCCTCTCCCTCTGCCCCCCCACCCCCCCTGGTGCTCCTGTGCGCGCTAGAGCGCACTCTCTCTCTCTCTCAAATAAATAAATAAAACCTTTTTTTTAAAAAAGAAAATCACTCTCGATATAGGATAGAGACATCAGGGGAGGGGAAATGGTTAATAAGTTGCTGCTGCAATGACCCAGACAGTAATCCAAATCAAATTAAAGAGGCAGTGGAGCCAGAAGAAAGGCAACAGATGAAAGGCAAGATCTGGTGGTTGTAGAGTACGAAGAAGACAGAAGAATGATGACAGGGAGAAAGGTAGGCTTATTCATTGAGAATGGGAAAACAGAGGCTTGAGGCAAGTGCAAGATGAATTCAGTTTGGGACGTGTTGAGTGTGAGGGGTCTATAGGACATCCCAAGCGAACGCAGTAAGAAGTTGCACAGAAAGGTCTGGGGCAGAACTACGTCCGAGATAAACAGGTTCAGGAGAGGAAATGATCATTGAAACCAAGAGAGGACAGACAGGTCATCTTCATTGAGTGAAAAGTAAAAAGGGTGGAACTGCAAGGAAAGACAACGTTTATGGGATTGGCAGCAAAAGGGCAGAGACAGTAAAGAAAAGATAAAAAACACGATAACTGATCGGAACCAGTGAGAATCATCAGGGAGATGTGGGGCATTGTGATTTCATAGTTCCATCTGGTCAACTGGCTTGTTCTGTGGAAGCCAGTCATTGTCCCATCTTTGACCCCCTGGCAAAGCTGTTGTTCATGCAACAAATTTTCTTGAGCCTCTACTATATGCCAGACGCTGTTCTTGGTGCTAGGGACACATCAGTGAGCGAAAAAGACAAATGCTCTGACTTTAAGGAGTTTACATTCTAGTGTGGGGAACATATAAGAAGCAAACATTAAAAATAGGTAAATGTGGGGCACCTGGGTGGCGCAGTCGTTAAGCGTCTGCCTTCGGCTCAGGGCGTGATCCCAGTGTTATGGGATCAAACCCTACATCAGGCTCCTCCGCTGGGAGCCTGCTTCTTCCTCTCCTGCTCCCCCTGCTTGTGTTCCCTCTCTCACTGGCTGTCTCTATCTCTGTCCAATAAATAAATAAAATCTTTAAAAAATATTAAAAAAATAAAAATAGGTAAATGCTATGAAAAAAAAACTAGATTAAAAGGTATCAGGAGTTATAGAGAGGGTATGTAAGCCATTTCCAGTGTGATAGAGTAGACCTCATTGACTTGGTGATACTTAAGCAAAACCTTGAAATTTGCCAAGTAGATATGGGGCCGGGGGGGGGGGTAGAGCATTCTAGGCAGAAGTTAAGAACCAGTGCCAAGGTCTTGAGGCAAAAGCAAGCTTAGGAAGTCCAAGCAGTGAGGAGTGTTAGGATGCTAGGGAGGAGATCAAAGAAGAAATAGGGGAGCATCAGGTAGGATTTTAGCCTTTGTTCTGAGAAAAATGAGGGACTTTGGGAAGGTTTTGAGCTTAAGAGTGACATGTCTAAGGTTTTCTAATAGGGTCACTGCTGCATTTAGAATAGATGCTGAATGGCAAGGGCAGAAGCAGGGAGACCAGTTAGGAAGCCAGGGCAGAAATTGAGGCAAAAGATGACGGTGCCTTGAGCCAGGATTATAGCTCTGTGGGTTTCCTAATAGTCTGAAAGTGGGATGAAAGGGAAAGAAAAGACGAGAACAACATCAAGGCTTGTGTCCTAAACAAAGGAGAAGATGTAGCCATCCACGGAGCCAGGAGGCTCTGGGAGGAGCAGGTGGGTTTTCTGGGGTGTGTTGGGGGAGTGAGGGAGAGAAGGGTAGAGACCGGGAGCTCAGTCCCTGGACTGGTGAAATCTCTGACGTCCATCCAAGTGGAAATGTCCAGCAGGAAGCTGCCTGTGCGAGCTCAAAAGATCGGGAGACAAGTCTGAGCTAGAGGTTCACGAAGTTGTCAGCATGTAACTGGTATTTAAAGCCACAGGGATGAACAAATACACAGTATGGAGTGGGATGCGTGCTGCCAAGAGCGAGCAGGGCAGGGAGGAGGGAGCGGGAGTGCGCGCGCGCGAGCGGGGGGGGGGGGGGGGTGTAACTTTATGAATTATGGCCAGAGGGACACCCGCCTTCTGGCGCTGGGCGGCAGTGTGGCGCCGGCACGCGATGCCGGAGGCCCTCTGGGCCAGGGCAGGGCGCCGAGGCGGCAGGGCGGCCCACCAGGCCCACGCCCAGGCTCAGGGCCACGGCTCTCTCGCCCGCTTCCTGCCCGTCGGCCGAAGCCGAAACTCCTCTACCCGGCCTTTTCAGGCTCCTCCCCAAACGAGTGAACTGTGTGGAGACGAGGGGCGAGCCGAGGAAACGGCCACAGTGCAGACTTCATTCATACTATACAGTTCTACGGCTTCAGAGTCGATCTTAATAACTGGTAAACTCGTAAAAGCAACACAATCACAACTTTTACGATGGCACGAGAGGCCGCCAGGCCTCTCTCCCGCGCG
>NW_024425786.1:18130139-18135836 GCF_017311325.1 Ursus maritimus
GGGGGGGGGGGGGGGGGTGTAACTTTATGAATTATGGCCAGAGGGACACCCGCCTTCTGGCGCTGGGCGGCAGTGTGGCGCCGGCACGCGATGCCGGAGGCCCTCTGGGCCAGGGCAGGGCGCCGAGGCGGCAGGGCGGCCCACCAGGCCCACGCCCAGGCTCAGGGCCACGGCTCTCTCGCCCGCTTCCTGCCCGTCGGCCGAAGCCGAAACTCCTCTACCCGGCCTTTTCAGGCTCCTCCCCAAACGAGTGAACTGTGTGTGGAGACGAGGGGCGAGCCGAGGAAACGGCCACAGTGCAGACTTCATTCATACTATACAGTTCTACGGCTTCAGAGTCGATCTTAATAACTGGTAAACTCGTAAAAGCAACACAATCACAACTTTTACGATGGCACGAGAGGCCGCCAGGCCTCTCTCCCGCGCGCGAGCCGCCTCGCCGGCGTCACTCTGAGGTAACAGCCTTTCTCTTCAATCGCTCCATGGCACCCCCGCGGGAGGCCTCCTCCACTACGGGTCGAAGGATGGGTCAAGTCACGCCGGCGAACAAGGCTGATCCAGCGCCACAAAAGGATTCGCAGGCGCGGGGCGACCCGACGACGCTCTCTCTTGTTTTCATTGGCTGCGATCGCGAGACTCTCCTCCCGGACTGGCTACTTGGGAGCCTCGGAGACGCAGCAGCCGCCCCTTGGGCGCGCGTGCGCACGCGTGGCGGGTGCTCACCGCACTGAGCAGGCGCGGCCTCGTGTCGGCTGAAGGGGCGGGTGGAGGCTGCGTCCCGGCGCTCGGCTTTCCTGGGTCCCGGCCTCCGTCGCGGCGGCGCGGTGTATCTTGGGATAGGGAGGATCTCCGAGCGAGGGGAAGAAAGATGGACGCGGATTCTTCCGCGTGTAGTAGCGCGGATCTGGGGGTGAGGTGAGGGCTCATCGGTAAGCACCGGCAGGGGGCCTAAACTCGGACAGTGTGGCCAGCGAGGAGGCTTCAAGATCTTGATGATCTTCGTGCCAGCAGACGCTCCCCGCCCCCTGCGGCGGAGACCGGTGCGCCCCTGCGCAGTCTCCTCCGGGGATCGTCCCCTACGCGGCAGCGACGGTCGCCGGAAAATGGCGGCGGGAATGGGCCGGAGCGGTACCGCCGCCTGCCTGCCTGGTGGGGCCTGCAGGCCGAGCCGCGCGCGCTGCCGGGTCCTGGGGCCTAGTTGGGCGCGAGGAGGAAGTCCCTGGGGAAGGCCGTAGGGAAGCCCTGAGGTGTGACTGGCGGCGGGAGGATCCTGGAGTACGGTTTTGGGGGTACCGCCCCAGGAGAGCGTGTTAGGGAGGACGAAACGGCGTTCGGCGGCTTCTCTTGAGAGAGCGGCGCCGACCCCCCGTCCCTCCTCCTGGTCCTAAGTCTCGCGAAGGCGCGGGGTCAGAGTTCGTGGGAACTCCCGCAATTTGATACTCCTTTAGGGAGGAGAACTCCGGTAATAGGTAGTTGGAACGTTTGAATCTGAGATTCTCTAGGCAACAGGTGCGACAAAAAGTGTGCACTTAGGAGGCAGGGGGTGGATCAGCTCTCTTCTAGCGCACAGCCGCCCACCCCGTTTGTTACAACCTCTTTTGAAGTAGCTGGAGAAAGGGCCTCTTACCCAGGTTCTCCCGTGGCTGCGCGCCCAGCACCGCAGGCGGGGAAGCTATCTCATCGAAGGTGCTCAGGGCCCAGACAAGACTTTATCAAGCTCGTACTGCTGGAACCTGTTTGTCCCATGTTCCACTCCTGTAAAAGTGATTACCTGTAGAGATCCAGATTGGGAAGTGCACACAAATAGGAATAGAGTTTGAAATGCTTTTGATGCGAACGGACCAGTGGTTTTGGTCAAAATCTATACTTTATGTAACGTAAGTTGGCTCTTTCCACTCCCGGACGGGCATCACGCAGTTTGCGTGTTTTTAAAGGGAAAGTGAAAGGGAAAGACCAAGACTTGAAAGAACATAACTCTTGACATTCTAAAGCCGACGTTGAAATTCTTTGGCTTTACTTGTACCAACTAGTTTTTCATCAAAAGGTGCAGTATTATTCCAAGCACCTACTTAAAATAGGCAGTTGTTTGTTCTTATGTGTGCAAACGATACTGTGTAGTTATTTCTGTAATGATAGTTTCAATTGAGAGCTTATCAAATTCTATCTCTGTTGATGAACTCGCTTTCTAATTTCCATCAAAGAATTTTGTAGTAAGTACTCAATATTCCTGTGATCCAAATAATATTTTGACACAAAAGCCTATTATGATTTTTGTTCTTTATTTCCAATGGAAAGGAGTTCCAATAGAAAAAGAACACAGTGGTTGATAAGTTTTAAAACAAACCTTTGCTTTTGGTGTAAAAATCTGGAAGAAAAGGTGAGTTTTTATATACTACTCATAATTCCTTAGAGGAGTTGACTGGATTTAAACTCCCAAGTTAAAGGAATTTAGGCAGCTACCTTTTAGTACACTGCCAACATATGATAAACTGAATTTTTCAGTTCAGATAGAAATGATAGCTTTCATTTGCTGAATATCTGCCATATGCCTGTTACTTTACATACATTTTTGAGATACAGCTCTTGCAAAGTAGATTTTAAGCAAGTAAGGAAACGTTCTCAAAGAGGTTAAAACCTTTGAGTCATATGGCTGAAGTAGTGGCAGAATTGGGGTTCTAATCCAGGTTCTTTACCTTCCTAAACAGAATTTTCTTGATCACTTTCCAAGGAACAGTGACCAACTTAGTGCAATCAGTAGATTTTTCACCACGTAGCCAGTTATTTTGGTTATTTGGTTCAGTTGGAATGACAAAATGCAGACTAATTAGTTAGTGGTCACTTAATGGTCTCATGTAGTATTTGTAAGCTCTCATTTGTCCAAAGTCATTGCTGAAATTGAGTGAGTTAATTCAGGTAAACCTGTATTTTCATGGATTCCAAGTTCTTAAAATTGTGAAAACTAACAGTCCTGGGGTGTTTTTATTTTCCTTTTCGCCGTTTATATGCATTGCCACAATAATTTTGCTCAGCATGCCACTTGTTGTCACAAGAGGATGAAATCACTGATCTTGTTTAGAAGTATATATTAAGTATAGTAAATATTTCACAATGTTCTCAAAACCTTAAAAGTCTTTTAACATAGAAAAAGGTGTAAAAAGATACACATCAGACTTAGTTGTGGGAGGTGCTAGCTTTATGTTGTATACTGCTGTATTGTTTGGTTTGTTACAATGAGCTTATATTTTGTAATTTTAACGTAGTTAAGTTTTTTAAATGTCAGCTTCATTGGGAAAAGCGTATACATTCCACACCTATGAATGTTAGCTATGCTGTTTTCTATTTACTTGATCACCCCTTCTACTTACAAAGGTCACAGCCATCATTAAATGCTGATAAAAAGTAGGCATTTAACTTTGAACTCTTAATTAAAATGTGTTTCTCTTCCTGCAGGGAACAAGTGCAGAACAGGATAATCGGTTCAGCAACAAACAGAAGAAGCTACTGAAGCAGCTGAAATTTGCAGAATGCCTAGAAAAAAAGGTAATCTTCTGGATAAAACTGTTTTTGCACCTTTTTATAGCACAGTTGATTCAGACATTTTGGGACTGCTTATTAAACATTTTCCCACCTTTTAGCAACAACGCACACAGAATAGCACAACCACACAAGAATGAGCCAGATTGTACCATGCTACACCAAAAGATTTCATAAGCTAAAGGAAATTTGGTTGGACACAGCTCTTTAAGTGAGCTTTCTTTTAGGATTGTTAAACCTTGTACTCAAGAATTTCTTGCATGTTTTATCAGGTGGACATGAGCAAAGTAAATTTGGAGGTTATAAAGCCTTGGATAACAAAGCGAACAAGAAATTGAGGTTTGAAGATGATGTTGTGATTGAGTTTATATTCAACCAGCTGGAAGTGAAAGGTAATAATACACAAATGGCCTCTTATTTCTGAAAATGTACATAATTTTGTGAATCTATGGAAACTGAATTTTTTCTTATGGAGTACAAATATAGGAGGGTTATTTTACAATGTTTGTTGTGAAAAGAATTCACTTTGTAAAACAACTATTAAGCCTGGAAGTTTAGTGAAGGTACATAGTTTTGAAAGCTACACAGGTGAAAATCAAACTTATTGTTTGTAATTTTGCTGTTACATGTTAAGTTACTTTGACAGCAATTTAGCGAGGCAGCAAGATGGACGCGGGATTCTTCCGCGTAAGTAGAAGCGCGGGGATCTGGGGTGAGGTGAGGGGCTCATCGGTAAGGCCCGGCAGGGGGCCTAAACTCGGGACGGTGTGGCCAGCGAGGAGAGGCTTCGAAGATCCTGATGATCTTCGTGCCAGCGGACGCTCCCCCCTGCCCTGCGGCGGAGACCGGTGCGCCCCTGCGCAGTCTCCTCCTCCGGGATCGTCCCCCCTACGCGGCAGCGACGGTCGCCGGAAAATGGCGGCGGGAATGGGCCGGAGCGGTACCCCGCCGCCTGCCTGCCTGGTGGGGCCTGCAGGCCGAGCCGCGCGCGCCGCCGGGTCCTGGGGCCTAGTTGGGCCGCGAGGAGGAAGTCCCTGGGGGAAGGCCGTAGGGAAGCCCTGAGGTGTGACTGGCGGCGGGAGGATCCTGGAGAGTACGGTTTTGGGGGTACCGCCCCAGGAGAGCGTGTTAGGGAGGACAGGAAACGGCGTTCGGCGGCTTCTCTTGAGAGAGCGGCGCCGACCCCCCCCTCCCCCGTCCTCCCTCCTGGTCCTAAGTCTTCGCGAAGGCGCGGGGTCAGAGTTCGCGGGAACTCCCGCCCAATTTGATACTCCTTTAGGGAGGAGAACTCCGGTAATAGGTAGTTGGAACGTTTGAATCTGAGATTCTCTAAGGGCAACGGGTGCGACAAAAAGTGTGCACGTGTATGGAGGCAGGGGGGTGGATCAGCTCTCTTTCTAGCGCACAGCCGCCCACCCCCGTTTGTTACACTCTTTTGAAGTACGCTGGAGAAAAGGGGCCTCTTACCCAGGTTCTCCCGTGGCCGCGCGCCCAGCACCTGCAGGCGGGGAAGCTATCTCATCGAAGTTGGTGCTCAGGGCCCAGACAAGACTTTATCAAGCTCGTACTGCTGGAACCTGTTTGTCCCATGTTCCACTCCTGTAGGAAATGATTACCTGGTAGAGATCCAGATGGGTGGGAAGTGACACTAAATAGGACTAGAGTTTGTAAATGCTTTTGATGCAGAACGGACCAGTGGTTTTGGTCAAAATCTATACTTTATGTAACGTAAGTTGGCTCTTTCCACTCCCGGAGCGTATAATACGCAGTTTGCGTGTTTTTAAAGGGAAAGTTGAAAGGGGAAAGACCAAGACTTGAAAGAACATAACTCTTGACATTCTAAAGCCGACGTTGAAATTCTTTGGCTTTACTTGTACCAACTAGTTTTTCATCAAAAGTTGCAGTATTATTCCAAGCACCTACTTAAAATAGGCAGTTGTTTGTTCTTATGTGTGCAAACGATACTGTAGTTATTTCTGTAATGATAGTTTCAATTGAGAGCTTATCAAATTTCTATTCTGTTGATGAACTCGTTTTCTAATTTCCATCAAAGAATTTTGTAGTAAGTACTCAATATTCCTGTGATCCAAATTAATATTTTGACACAAAAGCCTATTATGATTTTTGTTCTTTATTTCCAATGGAAAGGAGTTCCAATAGAAA
>NW_024425786.1:18135846-18138346 GCF_017311325.1 Ursus maritimus
GGGGGGGGGGGGGGGGGTGTAACTTTATGAATTATGGCCAGAGGGACACCCGCCTTCTGGCGCTGGGCGGCAGTGTGGCGCCGGCACGCGATGCCGGAGGCCCTCTGGGCCAGGGCAGGGCGCCGAGGCGGCAGGGCGGCCCACCAGGCCCACGCCCAGGCTCAGGGCCACGGCTCTCTCGCCCGCTTCCTGCCCGTCGGCCGAAGCCGAAACTCCTCTACCCGGCCTTTTCAGGCTCCTCCCCAAACGAGTGAACTGTGTGGAGACGAGGGGCGAGCCGAGGAAACGGCCACAGTGCACACTTCATTCATACTATACAGTTCTACGGCTTCAGAGTCGATCTTAATAACTGGTAAACTCGTAAAAGCAACACAATCACAACTTTTACGATGGCACGAGAGGCCGCCAGGCCTCTCTCCCGCGCGCGAGCCGCCTCGCCGGCGTCACTCTGAGGTAACAGCCTTTCTCTTCAATCGCTCCATGGCACCCCCAAGGCGGGAGGCCTCCTCCACTACGGGTCGAAGGATGGGTCAAGTCACGCTGCGCGAACAAGGCTGATCCAGCGCCACAAAAGGATTCGCAGGGCGGGGCGACCCGACGACGCTCTCTCTTGTTTTCATTGGCTGCGATCGCGAGACTCTCCTCCCGGACTGGCTACTTGGGAGCCTCGGAGACGGCAGCAGCCCGCCCCTTGGGCGCGCGTGCGCACGCGTGGCGGGTGCTCACCGCACTGAGCAGGCGCGGCCTCGTGTCGGCTGAAGGGGCGGGTGGAGCGGCGCGCGCTGCGTCCCGGCGCTCGGCTTTCCCTGCCGGTCCCGCCCTCCGTCGCGGCGGCGCGGTGTATCTTGGGATAGGGAGCGATCTCCGAGCGAGGCAGCAAGATGGACGCGGGATTCTTCCGCGTAAGTAGAAGCGCGGGGATCTGGGGTGAGGTGAGGGGCTCATCGGTAAGGCCCGGCAGGGGGCCTAAACTCGGGACGGTGTGGCCAGCGAGGAGAGGCTTCGAAGATCCTGATGATCTTCGTGCCAGCGGACGCTCCCCCCTGCCCTGCGGCGGAGACCGGTGCGCCCCTGCGCAGTCTCCTCCTCCGGGATCGTCCCCCCTACGCGGCAGCGACGGTCGCCGGAAAATGGCGGCGGGAATGGGCCGGAGCGGTACCCCGCCGCCTGCCTGCCTGGTGGGGCCTGCAGGCCGAGCCGCGCGCGCCGCCGGGTCCTGGGGCCTAGTTGGGCCGCGAGGAGGAAGTCCCTGGGGGAAGGCCGTAGGGAAGCCCTGAGGTGTGACTGGCGGCGGGAGGATCCTGGAGAGTACGGTTTTGGGGGTACCGCCCCAGGAGAGCGTGTTAGGGAGGACAGGAAACGGCGTTCGGCGGCTTCTCTTGAGAGAGCGGCGCCGACCCCCCCCTCCCCCGTCCTCCCTCCTGGTCCTAAGTCTTCGCGAAGGCGCGGGGTCAGAGTTCGCGGGAACTCCCGCCCAATTTGATACTCCTTTAGGGAGGAGAACTCCGGTAATAGGTAGTTGGAACGTTTGAATCTGAGATTCTCTAAGGGCAACGGGTGCGACAAAAAGTGTGCACGTGTATGGAGGCAGGGGGGTGGATCAGCTCTCTTTCTAGCGCACAGCCGCCCACCCCCGTTTGTTACACTCTTTTGAAGTACGCTGGAGAAAAGGGGCCTCTTACCCAGGTTCTCCCGTGGCCGCGCGCCCAGCACCTGCAGGCGGGGAAGCTATCTCATCGAAGTTGGTGCTCAGGGCCCAGACAAGACTTTATCAAGCTCGTACTGCTGGAACCTGTTTGTCCCATGTTCCACTCCTGTAGGAAATGATTACCTGGTAGAGATCCAGATGGGTGGGAAGTGACACTAAATAGGACTAGAGTTTGTAAATGCTTTTGATGCAGAACGGACCAGTGGTTTTGGTCAAAATCTATACTTTATGTAACGTAAGTTGGCTCTTTCCACTCCCGGAGCGTATAATACGCAGTTTGCGTGTTTTTAAAGGGAAAGTTGAAAGGGGAAAGACCAAGACTTGAAAGAACATAACTCTTGACATTCTAAAGCCGACGTTGAAATTCTTTGGCTTTACTTGTACCAACTAGTTTTTCATCAAAAGTTGCAGTATTATTCCAAGCACCTACTTAAAATAGGCAGTTGTTTGTTCTTATGTGTGCAAACGATACTGTAGTTATTTCTGTAATGATAGTTTCAATTGAGAGCTTATCAAATTTCTATTCTGTTGATGAACTCGTTTTCTAATTTCCATCAAAGAATTTTGTAGTAAGTACTCAATATTCCTGTGATCCAAATTAATATTTTGACACAAAAGCCTATTATGATTTTTGTTCTTTATTTCCAATGGAAAGGAGTTCCAATAGAAAAAGAACACAGTGGTTGATAAGTTTTAAAACAACCTTTGCTTTTGGTGTAAAAATCTGGAAGAAAAGGGTGAGTTTTTATATACTACCTATAATTCCTTAGAGGAGTTGACTGGATTTAAACT
>NW_024425786.1:18143346-18254586 GCF_017311325.1 Ursus maritimus
GTCTTGTCTCTGGCCTAAAATATTTGTTTTGTTTGAGACAGATCATTTGACTATAATAATTGTCTCTAAAGTCTTGGTGAATTATACAATTCTTAATTCCTAAATCAAAATCGAGACTTGGCCTTCTCTATTGCATTTGTTTAAATATGGCATTAAATTATTTTAATCTGCTCCAACTCTTTTCTGTCCTTTTTATTAGAAATCTGTGCCCATTAGCCATTCATATACTTACCTAATTCCCTGTTCTGCTTTTCTTAGATTGTTGTCTTGAACCCAAAACAGATCATTTATTTGTTTTCTTCTTCTTTCCAATGAGACTATGGTTAGGTTCCCATTTTTAAACCTACGACTCAGCTTCTACTGTATTTGTGGTGAAAGGTGAGAATTCTACTAGGCTTTTCATTTTTAGAGTTCTGCTAATTTTTTCATGAATCTGTTGGACTTAGTAAAGGGAGGAGAAAATTTGTTCATTTTAATTAGTATATTTGGTATGAAAACCTCCTTATCAGGGAAGCGTACTGTTTCTAGAGTTAAGCACATCACAGTGATAACTACTTAGCTGTTGATGAACCAGATCGGCTGTTTTACTTCAAGTTAGGGAAACCATTATTGTAAAGGAAAGGGGGCTTCTCCTTTTTCAAAAAGGCTGTGTAGGTTTGACATATTTCTCTTCTCTTCCAAAGAGCATATTACTTCAATTCCCCTAGTCATTTTTCTGGAATATCTAGACTACCTGACAGACTCTGTGGTGGGATCTGTCTGCATCTAAACTGTTTCGTTGGGCTTGAGTTATTATTACGGAATATCTCTTTACTTTCAAGCGTTCTCTTCCTCTGAAAAGTTGGTCTTTGGTGTCCTCGTCTCTGGGAATGATTAAGAATCTAAATCTAGAGTCCTAGGTCAATGCTTTCCTCTTAAAACTGGTATACCGGAGAGTACTGTTACCCTTGTTTGCTTGCCTTTCTGGTTTTCTTTTGGCCCTTCCCCTGTTAAGTAAATATGACAGGATACCTTATTTTCACAAGGAATTTCTCAGGTATAAACAGCAGTGGTGTAATTAAAAAGATTCTCACTTTGCCCTTTGACCCTCTCTCCCAATCCACATGATTCAAAAACCTGAAAAAAATTACTTTTATCCTAGACGCAAATCCAGATCTCCTTCCCCTAGAAGACGATCTTCCCCTGTCAGGAGAGAGAGAAAGCGCAGTCATTCTCGATCTCCCCGTCACAGAACCAAGAGCCGGAGTCCTTCCCCTGCTCCAGAAAAGAAGGAAAAAACTCCAGAGCTCCCAGAACCATCAGTGAAAGTAAAAGAACCTTCAGTACAAGAGGCCACTTCTACTAGGCAAGTATATAAAAATTCATTTATAAATATCACAGCTTTAGGCTAGTATTAACTGACTAATAGAATAACTCTGAGTTACAAATACAAAATTACTTGGTTATTCCCCCCCCCTTTTTTTTAATCATAAAATCAGCTTGTTGAAAAGATTCCAATTCTGCAGGAGAGTTTAAGTAAAAGGCCCTAAAGGTGACCACTGCTATCGGTTGGTTGTACTGTTTCAGATATTTTATATATTGTAAATTGTTTTTTTCCCAGTGCTGTGGACAACTTTGTATTCTTAAGAATGTATGTGGTTAGAATTGCTAGTTAACTACTTTTAACTTTCACTAATGTGTATATATCTTTTTGGAGCTAAGGGGAAGTCTTCATGGATTTTGAAAACACTTTAAAAAGAAAAATAACTTTATTACATCATTGTATTGTGAGTTAGGAGTCTGAGCTGCAGAAGGGAAAAAATAAGCTTTTTGTTTCTACAGTGACATCCTGAAAGTTCCCAAACCCGAACCTGTACCAGAGCCTAAAGAACCTTCTCCGGAGAAAAATTCCAAAAAAGAAAAGGAGAAGGAGAAGACCCGACCAAGATCTCGGTCACGTTCCAAATCGAGATCCCGGACACGGTCTCGCTCTCCTTCTCATACTCGACCTAGACGGCGTCATAGATCCCGGTCAAGGTGAGCCGTGGCTTCAGGACCGATCTAGACCTTGAGTTTTACAGGCTACTTACTTTTTTTTTTAAAGATTGTATTTATTTATTTGACAGAGAAGTGGGAGAGGGAATACAAGCAAGGGGAGTGTGAGAGGGAGAAGCAGGCTTCCTGCCGAGCAGGGAGCCCGATGCGGGGCTCGATCCCCAGGACCCCGGCATCATGACCTGAGCCGAAGGCAGATGCTTAACGGCTGAGCCACCCAGCATGCCCCTATATGCTACTTTCTGGGTAGAATTAGATAAATAATTTCAGAGCAGTAGAAAGCATTTAGTACAAATGCTATTCTTTGGACCTACAGAGAGAATTTGAGGACATTTTTGTGCACCATAAAAATCTCTACATAAATGGAAAATTGTATGCCTTGAAGTTCATTTTTAAAATATAGCTGTTGAGAAAGCTGTGTCAAGGAATTCATTCCTTGCTCTTGTTTATTCAGGCCCTAATTCTGTTTGTTATGGCAGATCGTACTCACCTAGAAGGAGGCCAAGTCCGAGAAGGCGGCCATCTCCTCGAAGAAGAACCCCGCCAAGACGAATGCCGCCTCCACCCAGGCATAGAAGGAGTAGATCTCCAGTGAGACGGTAAGGGCTTTTTTTTTTTTCTTGTTCTTTTTCCTTTCCTTTCCTTTTTTTCTCTTTCTTTTCTTTTTTCTTCTTTAATCTGGAAGTGTCAGTACATGAAAGTGCACCACATTTCTTCAGGTTGATATTTGAATTAGTTTGTTCCCCTGGAATAAAGAGCTAGTGAGTGATTCTAGGTGATGCCTTCTAAAGAGCCTCTCGTTTGAGGTTTAATTTGCAACGAAACGCAATGCTAGTGCCTTGGGGCGGGGGAAGGACAGATTGACCATTTTACTGGTACTTCGTGTTAACTTACCCTTTTAGACCCCGAGATCTCCTAGGAATAAGGGAATTTGCCACCTTCCCTCTTCCTTTGGTTTTTAATTATCACTGGCTTCCGAAAAGCAGATGACCACAGCCAGTAAGCTACTTTTACCAATATTAAAATAACCTATTTGCAATTATATTTTTGTTTTAAATGTTTTTTTCTCATTACAGAAGTGACTGTTTATAAAATTTCAAGCAAATAACAAAGGGAAAGTTACCCGTAGTCCCATCCCATGGATATAGCCATTTTTAGCAGTTTGATGTCTAGGTGTTTTTGAAGAGATTAGACATAAGAGTAACCCTATCGGTACCAATGTTCTTTTCTTAAAAATCATTTTAAAATTGGCATGAGGTAAACCGTTTGGATGTATCCCTTTTAACAAAAAGATGTTGCTAAATCTGCCCAAAGTAGAGGCCTGGTGCACTGGTAGCAGAGTTTTGCGCCTTCTTTACTTCTTGAAAGGAGATGTGATGATGTGCTTCAGATTATCCTTAGCACAGAATTTTCTGTTCTGAGTCTTTTAAGATTTTTGTAGGGATATGAATCTACTTGGATAGAGAGAGGGGAGATAATAAGCTCCGTGATTTTTCTTTCTGCAGTCAGGTTTTTCCGAGTCCCGTATTTTTTCAAAAGAAAATGTGTGGGGAGAGGGTTGTGATATAATGAACCATTTTTATGATTACCGCTAAAAACGATAGACTTGGTGTTACTACTGACAAATGAGACGAATGGTGTAAATGGTCAGTAGATTTAGGCATCACACTTTTCTAAAATTGGTTATTTTTTTTTAGGAGAAAAGTAATGCTGGTGCTTTCTAGTACAAGATTAGTGGAAACAGCTATTTCTTATATTGGAGTTTTGCAAATAGCGTGTTTTAATTGTGCTTACTGAGCCATTTAGCAGTCAAAATATTTTGCAGATTGTGTAAGATTCCCTTTCAGCCAGTTTTTATCTCACACTTAAGGTAGGGTTTCTTTTTTTCAGGTTCTCAGGAATTCTTCCGCCAAAGGTGAATTCTGCAGGTACACATAATTGCAACAGAACTTACCACAAATTTTGCCGCAGAATTCGAGAGGCCCCTGCTTCTAAGTTTATGTAGCTAAATGAATTCCTAACCCTGCTGCACATCTTTTTTTTTTTTTTAAATGCGACCTAAAGGTTGTTTGACGTTGTGCTATTAAGTGGAAAATACTTTGCCACCCAAATTTTGTACGCAAACTCCAAACAGTGATGATTTTCCTAAGGAAGAAAGAGACTGGTTAGTTACCATATTATAGCACTCATCGTGACATATTGTGTAACTGGAAAGACACCTCAAACAGAAGCACTTATCAGAATAAGTTATTCACATTTAGTGTCAGAACTAGCTGTTTCCTGTCCTAGGTTGTGGTTTTGTTTCCCATTTTTTTAAGACTTATTTATGTGCTTAGCTACATAAACTCAAAAGTTGGATAAAAATAGCTGTATTTTTGTGTAAACTGTACATACCTGTAAGGTCGTTCTTGGCAAGTATGCAGTTAATGAATGCGAATACTTCATTCCACAGAAGAAGGCGTTCATCAGCCTCCTTGTCTGGAAGTAGCTCATCATCCTCTTCGTCTCGTTCCCGGTCACCGCCAAAGAAGCCGCCTAAGAGGACATCCAGCCCCCCTCGAAAAACTCGTAGGTTATCTCCTTCAGCAAGTCCTCCCAGGCGAAGGCACAGGCCATCACCTCCAGCAACTCCACCGCCAAAAACTCGTCATTCCCCAACACCCCAGCAGTCAAACCGTACAAGAAAAAGTCGTGTTTCTGTCTCTCCAGGGAGAACTTCAGGTAAAGGTAAAAATCAGACGCATAAAAAACAGTTTGTTCATTCTTCATTTGGCTACAAAGTGCCCAGTCAGTTGTTGCTGCCCCTCCCCCTTCAAAGCGTGGAGTAGCTGGGTAAAATGTGTGTGTGTGATATTGTTTGTAAATTTGCTTGTCACCTTTTCTTTCCTGCTTTAAGTTCTTGGCGTTTGTTGAAATAGAGTAGAGTTCACGGGTAAATGTGTTTTGTTTTTAGCAGTTGCCCTCTGGCATCGAGTAGGTAGAAAAATGCAATACCAGCCGGGGGCTGAGTTGGGGTAACTTACCAAAGTTTGCCTTGTCTTGATAAGGGATCATTTTATTACTATGAGACCAGTTAACTTTTTTCCCCCTGAAGATTTTTTTGTTTGATATCTTATTTGAGGACTTCATATTCTGTTTTAATTTTTTCTTGGCCACATTGTGCTGCCTAGGGAAGAACACGGTGTCTTCTTAAAAGCTGATTTGTTTTTTAATTTAGGCTCTAGGCAGGGTTCTTCTGAGTGTCGTCCTTGGTTTATTCTGCAGATTGATCTGAGGAATTTATGATCTGTGATCCTGCCAGGCAAGTAGACTGCTGTATTAGCCTGAGTGAAGCTTGTGATGTATCGGGGTCTGTTCTTTAGCATAAACACACAAGGAGAAAAGCAGTAGGATCGCCTTGGGCCTCTGGTGTTTGGGGCTGAGATGATAGCCTGAAGGGTGAGTAGTGGGGGAGGGGAAATCCTAAAAGCTGCTATAGTAACTGATTTTTGAGAAGCAGTCTGTAGGTTGATCTATACTGGGCTTGCTCTGATCACATCTAAATTTTCAGGTTAGAAAAAGAAAATGGGGATGATCAAAGTTTGGACTATTGAGGTATAGACAAGCCATCAGAGTGACGGGGAAACTGGCAGCTAATGCTAATCTGTAAAGAATAATATGTAAATTATTTTAATTTGGTGACTGTATAATTAAATATGTGGTCATTTTTGTTGCATTCGCTCTTTACACCTAGACAGACAGCTGGATTAGAATAGACTCATTTGGGTCTTCCCAGGTTCAGACTTAATTTAAGTATGGGAGGGGGCCTTAGGGTCACTTATTTTTGTAACCTCATGTTCCATACTACGTTTTGTTCAAGATTAGGACAGTTTAGGGGCGCCTGGGTGGCACAGCGGTTAAGCGTCTGCCTTCGGCTCAGGGTGTGATCCTGGCGTTGCGGGATCGAGCCCCACATCAGGCTCTTCCGCTGTGAGCCTGCTTCTTCCTCTCCCACTCCCCCTGCTTGTGTTCCCTCTCTCGCTGGCTGTCTCTCTCTGTCGAATAAATAAATAAAATCTTTAAAAAAAAAAAAAAAAAAAAGATTAGGACAGTTTCAGTAGTTTCCAGCCACCGTGTCCAAATCTGATGCCCATTGTCCTAACCAATTTTTTCTTTTTCTGTGAAGTGTTTGTATTTCTGAATTTTTTTTTTTTCATCTGGAGCCAGAAAGCTCTCTAGTGAAAAAATATGAAAGTTCCCACCTGTTACTTTGCAAAAAACACATCAAGTTAGGATTTTTCTATTTACATTATAGCCAAGAGTAATAAAAGTATCTGAACGGGAGGGCTGAATCTTTGTTAAAATGGGTTGCTAAGAATTAACTTTTTTCAGAGTCTACCGAGGCACCAACCTCTTGGGTTTTGATACATTCTCAAGGGGAGTGGGCCACTGCTTTCCAAAAAAAAAAAAAAAAAAAAAAAAAAGTCAGTGGATATGCACATAGGAGAGAAATAAGTCATGGTGGAAGACAAAGAAGTGGTTATATTCCTATGGATTCTGGGACAGGTCTTCCATGTCCAAACAAAACATAGCCAAAGAGACACACTGGGCAATACAGTCAGAGACTGCCTTGTGTTTACTGAAGCTGAATTTGGCTCTGACTGCTTGGAAATAACATTTTACAGTAAAATGATCCCGGTCCTGTGTGGTGAAATTTCAGAGGTAGAACAGACTTTAGAGATTGTCATCAAGAAACCAGTCCTTAGGTTAAGTGATTTGTTCAAGGTCAGGCAGTCAGGACTAAAATTTGGGTTTTCATTTCCCAGTAGAAAAATGTATACTTTGCCCAACTTTCCTGCCCCAGAATGCTTGTTTTGATGGCTAGAGGTGGGAGATGCAGGGCAGGGTCCAGTTCTTCAGTTTCTGTACCTGGTGATAGGATTTCAGAGATTTCTTTTTACAGTACACCACAGCTAATAAGATCAGCGACACCATTGAAGTGTAATAGACTTAATTTGTATATTTCATGTGGTAGTTACCAGGCAGGACTTTTAATATTGGGCAAATGGTATAGGAAGGATGCAGGGAAAGTATTTGGGGGAATTTAGAGGTAAATAATTTTGGACTGTACATTCTCATCTGAAAGGATCTTCAGGAAGCATTTTGTAATCAGTGGCCTGTTAATTAAATTGGCATTATCTTAGTACATAAAGTATTGCTTTGAAATCAGTGGGATATTTAATGAAGTATATTTACAGAGAGTTTAAACCTATTGTAATTTTAGGATGGGGTCTGTTTAACCCTATAAATTGTATTCTGTAGACAATGATTATTTCACCAGTTCTGGTAACCGTGACTTATCTTTACAAGTGATCGTTTGGACAAGTCTGGGAGATTAATAATTAATAGGACTGCTGAAGTAAATTTAAAATTCTGGTTTTTCATTTGACTTAGAAGATTTCTGACTTTATGCTAGAATGATTTTGTCCCTTGAATACTAAAAATAAAACATTAACACAATAAACTATAAAATCCAGATAATATTCAGATGAAACATTAACTGTTAATACTACGATTCAATCAATCATCATAAACCAGCATAGGGGTATATAAATAGATACTCGTTCTAGTGGTGTGGATATTTTGACAGGAAGCCATTCGTGAGAGATTGGATCAAGATAAAATTGCAAATACATATTTCTGTGGGAAAAAATATGTATGTTCTAGTTCAGTTGTGTTTATTCAGTTGGCATTTGTCAACTGTCTTGCAAACACAGCCACATTTTTAATGTGTCTTAGAGGAAAATGCATTCTGACATTTAGGCGTCTTCCAAACACGTTTTGGAACCCAGTTCTCTTAGGTGATAACTTGACCATTTGGGGTTTATAGATAACTGGATGCCTCTAATAACTTTTCAAGAATTAAACATTAACTGACACTTTAGAGAAGACTGACCAGAAAAATAGCCTCAAATCCTTAAAAGTATAAAAGTAATTGTATTTTATTTCTTTGAATTTGTTAAAGTACAAGTTTTAAATGCATTTTTGCTGCCATATTTCATGATAACTAATTAGGTTTTAACCGTTTTTTAACCAAATCCAGTGCTTTGTCAAAAACACTTTCTTATTAGGTAGAATCTAAAAAAATGCAGGTTATTCAGAAAGTATCATGGTTTAAAAAAATAAAAAGGGCACCTGGTGGCTCAGTCAGTTAAGCATCCGACTCCTTGATTTTGGCTCAGGTCATGATCTCAGGGTCGTGAGATCAAGCCCTGTATTGGGCTCCGTGCTCAGCAGGGAGTCTGCTTGTGATTCTCTCTCTCTCTGCCTCTCCCCTCCCTCCTTGCTTGATCTCACGTATGCTCTCTTAAATCTTAAAAAAAAAATCTTTAAAAAAATATTGTAAATTCTTCAGTTTGACTACTTTAGCAAAGATGAGATTTCTGTTTTAGATCACTAGCTGTGTAAGTTACTGCCCCTTAGAATAAGCCTTTACAGATTCTGAGTATGAGCGTGTTAAAAGAAATGTATCTACATTCTGGGTCAACATCCCATGGTAATTGTTTTAATCAAACAAAACATAAATAAGGATCCTCAGGGGATCATACTGTCTTCAAATTTAGTTCTTAACAGCATGGTCTCAGATGATGTTTCAGGTTAATCTGTGGTAAGATCGATGGTTCTGTTTGTATATACTTTTCATTTTAGTTGAAGCACTGGATAGATACTATAAATAGAGCTGGTTAATTGGTGGAAATTAAAGGCTGTGCTCTAGAAATAGAGTCTTGGGTTCAGATCCTAATTCACTTTAATTATTTATGTGACTTTAGTTGAAGTTAATAACTTCTTTTTAAGCCTCAGATTTCCCCTCCTGTAAAATGGGAGGTAATACTAGCAACAGTGCTTATTAGCGCTGCTTAATAATACAGCAGGCATACAAAAGACAGTTGCCATAATTTCCCACGCAACTTGGAAAAGAGACGTTGACTAATTCATAAGGTGCTCACAGCTCTCCTACTACCTTAGGTATATTTCAGCGCTGCTGCCCCCCCCCCCCCCCTTTAAGCTAGCAAAGAATCCTTCAGCCTTAGTATTTATTTTTCCTGTTGTGAGGGTTTACTTTGTTCTGCGTAGTTTAAACCTCTCATGTTACTATGAAGGTTGTATTGGTACATAAAGAATCTTTAGTCTCTTGGTGGCTAACTCATTCCTCTTCTCCGGAACAAATCTCTTTCTGTGAAGATTTCATCAGATCTTATTTCTTAACCATTTTATCAGTTTTTAACTTTTCTGAACCCAGGTATACTTGAGTGTTTGGAAGCTGTCGTGCTGATGAGGCCTCTCTAGTTGCGTGTGTGTATTTTTAGGTTATGGGGTAGTGCCCAGAGGTTTACTGAATTGAATGTTACACGTATCTCCTACACAGAGCTTCTGCTGCGACTCAGTTTCTCTTAACTGGCATTTCTTTTGAGAGAATATTCAGATTCAAAAATCATTATAGAGCTTTTCAAGTCTCTTCGCCAAACATTTAATTTATTATGAAAGTATTGATTTATTATTTAATTTATTATATAAATTAAAAAAATAATTTAAATTTATTATATAAATTAAAAATTATATAAATTAAAAAAATAATATATAATTTATTATATAAATTTAAAAAAATTAAAAATAAATTATTATATAATTTATTATTTAATTATCAAATTCTTTATAAGAATAGTCACACCTGTTGTACCATTAAGACTGTCCTGTGTGGCTTTGTTTGTTGTTGTCTTGTTTTGCTTTCCCATGTATGTATTTTTTTTTCTTACTCTTTTTAGTGACAAAACATAAAGGTACTGAGAAAAGAGAGTCCCCTTCACCAGCACCTAAGCCTAGAAAAGTAGAGTTATCTGAATCGGGTAAGTTTTTGTGGGTTGGTTTTTTTCTGTGTGTGTGTTAAACTGAACTAGATTTTTTTGCACATTTCGTTATCCCCTCTGGTTAAAGTTTAATTATAGGATATGACTTAAGAGCTACGGCTCTGAAGTGAGACCAACCTGCTTTGAATCCCCAGCTTCACTACTTAACTGCTTTTTGTTTAATTACTTAATTTATCTGACCCTCACTTCTTTCCTCTGAAATGCAGATAACAGTACCATCCTGTAGGTTTTTGATGATTAACTGAAATAATGCCTATAAAGTCCTTAGCACGTAGCTTGACCTATAGTAAATAAATTTTGATTACATTTGGTGGACAGAGTATAAAGTCAGCATTTAAATTGGTATTTTAAAGCTCTTTTTTTTTTGTAAGAAAAAAAATCTACATATATAGTATTGCTTGACCCAGTGAGATAGAAGTTAAAGAGACCATTTTCCAATTCAAGTATGTTTTATGTTCTGTGTGCGTAACTAAAGGAACACTTTCTAAATGCATCCATCTTTCAGAAGAAGATAAAGGTGGCAAAATGGCTGCGGCAGATTCTGTGCAGCAGAGACGTCAGTACAGACGACAGAACCAGCAGTCCTCATCTGGTACGGATATGGATTCAACTGTTTTCTGTGTATCCTCATGAAAAATACTTGAAATACAAATCTCCATCCTGTAGTGAGTGCACTTAGGAGAAATATGTGCCTATGCAGAAATCTCTTCAAGGGGAGGAAGTATTACTTCTGGTTTTTGGTTTTAAGTCCTTTCTTAAAACTTATTTTTCTTTTAAATTGTTATAAACAGTAGATCTTTGCAGTACAATAGTAAAACAGACAGGGGTATAAAATTTGGAAAAGTGTAATTCTTTTCCCAATCCCTAGTCTTACTCCCAAAAGCTTATCTTCAGAAAATTTCTGTGCTGTGTATAAGGATCTGTGGTTTAAAAAGGCATTAACAGAAAACACCAAAAAACCTGCATAAGCCCAAACTTTATGTTGCCTCCCTTTTTAACTTACTGTATCTAGATATCCTTCCCTGTTCTTGGATCTAATTTTTTAAATAGCCAAAACCTTTTACTGTAATAATTAATGTACTATAATTTATCGAGCCAGTCACGTACTTGGACGTTTAGGTTGTTTCTAGGTTTTGTGTACTTTACATTTGTAAAATAAATAATATGTATTATTTAGTTAATAATAAGTAGTTTTATTAGCTTCGTGGGTATTTGTGACCAAGTCTAAGTGTGCTACCTTTGCTTTTCATTTACAAAATAGAGACCAAAGCACCCCACAGCTGCAGTAAGTCCGTTAAAAGCCCACAGAGCTTTTGCAGCTCTTTAAACATGAAGTTAATCATAGGAAACCTTAAAAATGCATATAGGTCTTGGGTGTTTTTGATACTTGGGACTTTGTTTTCTTTTTTTTTTTTTTTTTTAAGAGAGGTGGAGAGAGAGAGAGAGAGAGCGTGGGGAAGGGGGAGAGGGAGAGAGAATTTTTAGTAGGCTCCATTCCCAGTGCAGAGCCCGACACAGGGCTCAGTCTCAAGACCCTGAGTGACTTGAGCCGAAATCAAGAGTCGGACACTTAAGTGACTAAGCCACACAGGTGCCCCGGGACTTTGTTTTAAATTTAAGTTTTGATATTTGGGAACAATTATTAGTTATTTTAAATTAAGGAAACCACGTGCAAACGATTGACGTTCTTGTTTTTGCAGTCGCAGACGTTGGCTACCAGGTCTATAGGGAAAGGCCTGTCACATACATTTTTTTTGTTTGTGTGATAAATGCTAGGGATGTGGAAAGAAGTTATTCAGACCCTAATAGGACTTTCAGTAGTTTTACAAGTGCTTAGAGTAACAAGCATCAGGTACTTGGCTTGAGATGCTTTGGGGGTTAGTTATTTGGAAAATCACTGGATTCTTAAGGGACAGTTGTATCCTATGGAGTGTGCCATGGGGATGATTTATATAACTTAATTATATAATAATGATGTGTATTTATGCTTGGCTTTTAAGTCATTGACCATATATGGGTAATAACCTTTGTTTAGAACTGATGGCTTGTATACATGCTTGCATAAGTGGGCTTAACTTGCTAATTTGGACACTCCCATCTGCTTAGATTCAGAAAATATGGGCAGACTCTTTTAAGCACAGATGTAATGTAATTTTTGTTTATTGTGTAATTATAGATTCTGGCTCCTCTTCTTCCTCAGAAGATGAGCGACCCAAGAGGTCCCACGTGAAGAATGGTGAGGTAGGCAGGCGGCGGAGACATTCCCCTTCCCGGAGTGCCTCTCCATCACCTCGAAAGCGCCAGAAAGAGACTTCCCCTCGGTAATGTCTTTCTTTCAGTAGCCTTCACTGGTGTTCTGTGGTTGTGATGAAACTTCTAACTTAAGGGGTGGGCTACAGGCTTATTTTAGAAATAATTCCTGCATTTCAAGGACTCACAGAAGGAGATGGTCAGATTTGGGGGGGTTGGGGACATTTTCTTTGCTTTATTTGGTGGTTATCACTATTAGTGAGATCTTGGTGAGCTTTGTACCACCATGTCCTATGTATGCATGACTAGACAAGTGAAACCGTAGCATTAACTTCTGAATATCTTTGAATATTTTTAAAAAGTACATATTAAAAAAAATACATTGCCATTAGTGATACTTAACTCCATTGAAGTAAATAATTTGGTGAATGGAATTCTTGACCTTTGTTTTTCTCCACTGCTCTCAGGATGCAAATGGGAAAGCGATGGCAATCGCCAGTGACTAAAAGGTTGGTTAGCCGCTAATTTGTACATGTGGCTACATGTCAGAGTTTAGTGACATGAGCTGCTATTTCGGTAACCTGCTCCCATCCCTGTGCATACAGTGGGGATGGCTGTGGAGAAGGTCCCTAGTTGTTTTAGTTGGTTATATTTCTTTGCATATCAAATTAATGATAAACTTGTACACAGTGTTCATTTTAGAGTACCATTTGAGCTTAGATTTTTGTGCAGTTGTAGTACCTGGATATTTTCCAAGAGCTAGGATAATTATAGCTCCTTAGATTTAGTGGGGAGGACCTTTGTGGTTGCTTTCAGGAAAGCAAGCAAAACTTGGGAAAGACTTTAAAAAGATTAAAGATGAACATGAGGGCTCTGGCCCTGTTCAGGGTCCTCTGCAGTAGGCAGGTCGGTTGCTTATCCCCATTGAGCCTTTTTGATCAGGTGTCTGTGACTATAAAACTAACGTTTTAGAGCTTAATCATAAATAGAAATCTCTTAATTCAGGCCTATCTCATAAATGAGAAAACAGGCCCAGAAGTACTAAAATGAATTTCTTCAGGGTATAAAGTGACAAAGCCTGATGTTAGACCTGTGCTGTTGACATTATACCATTATACTGTCTTCATTAGTCTTCTGCTTTTGGCAGTGGGGGGTCTTAGCTGCTGCTAAATTTCTGAGTATCCTTTCTGAAATTACCATATTGACCTCTTTATAGCTCACTTTTTGAAGCTGTGTTGTTTTAGGTAGTCACTAATTAGTAAGAATTCTCTCGGAAAGATTCTTTGGAACTAGTCAGCAGTGTTCGTGATGGAGCGAAGTTGCGTATTTGTGTTGTGGAATATTTGGCAATAAAAAATAAAAACCTTTAGGGGCGCCTGGGTGGCACAGCGGTTAAGCGTCTGCCTTCGGCTCAGGGCGTGATCCCAGCATTATGGGATCGAGCCCCACATCAGGCTCCTCCGCTATGAGCCTGCTTCTTCCTCTCCCACTCCCCCTGCTTGTGTTCCCTCTTTCGCTGGCTGTCTCTATCTCTGTCAAATAAATAAATAAAATCTTTAAAAAAATAAATAAATAAATAAAAACCTTTAAAAAAGATGAATTCAGATGCCAAGGTATTCTGTTCCCAACTATAATTATCCCTGACTTCTGTGAAATTGCTAGTATAGCAGCTAAAAAGTTGCTTTACAAAATCAGGTTAGTGGTAAGATTTCTTCCCCCTCACGGACACCCCCTCCCCCCCATTATGGAACTACTTTCTTAGTGGAAAGTGATTTATCAACACTGATGTTCACTACCCTACTCCAGGATGTTTTTGTTTATCCTCTTTAAAAAGGCCTCCGGTTTTAATGATTCTGGAAATTGCTATCAGATGTGTAGGATTTAGAGACAGAAAGAATTATTTGGAACCATGCCTCAGTATTTATTATATTTTTGAAAGGGGACATACAGCCTGGTTTGGAGTATTTCATAAGTAAACTTTAAACTTCGAAAAAATAATATTTTCCGTGCTTTGAAACGCTTATCTTTGGGATCGAATGCTCCTTAAAGGATAAAAGGTATATTGATCATAGTGTAAAAAGGAAGTTATCACACACACACAAAAATAAAAAGGTAGTTGTCACATCTACGGCTTCTTGTCTTCGTTACCAACAGGGCTAGTGAAGTGGTTGTTCTGAGACATTGCTGCAGAGATAGCAAGCTGGTTCCTTCTGATAAATAACTTGCGTTTCGACATACTAGAGGGCTGCGTCACACTGAGGCCTACTGAAACTGGTTCTCACACAATTTGGTGGGGGAACTTCACTGCCCAACAATTTCTACACAGTTGAAGGCTTAGCTTGGCATTATTCAGAGTAACTAGAAAATGCCTAGTTTGTTATTAGATTAAGCAGATGAAATATATTAAGCATTTAGAATTTTGAAGAATACAGCGAACAAACTTGACCTCTTAGAAATATATTGAACCTGGGCTTTATGTCACATTTTTTTAAGCACATATGGAAAAATTGAAATAGATTGATCTCGAAGTAGTTTTTTGTTTTGACCCTTGAAACGTGTGCCCTCTCAGCTCAGGTAGACATTCTGTAGCCTTCAGATCATGGAGCCATGTGGAGTCAAGACTCCAGTTTTAAGTGATTATCAAATTTTTCTAGCAGTTCCTTAAGTTAATACAAGTTTAGTTACGGTTTTACTTACTCTTTCTGGTTATTTTCGCATATAGGAACAGGACATTGAAGGTCACCACTGAACGGGACCTTTTGGCTACTCTCAGCCTTTCGTTTTACCAGTGAAGATGAGGCACAAAATAAATACCTGAGGTCATTAGTTTATCATAATAGGTTCTAATCTGAATCCAATTTTTTAGTGAGAATTTCTGATTAGATTTTACAGACTATTTTTAAAAAGAAGCCACATCATCAATAGTAATAGCCACTTCCTGCGATTGTATTTATTGATAACATTGGGAGTTCTGCCTTGCATCACTTCATCCTCTTAGTTTGCACCTATAAACTTTCTTTTTTCTCCTTTTTAAGTCAAAACGCAAATGTCTTTTCCTATTTGAAATCTTGAATCAATACTGTGGTTATCCTGTCTCTCTGGGTCCTGTAATTCTCCGATTAACCCTGCTAGTAAAATGGCTTCTTCTTTACTGTATTTTCTTATAGTTAGTAGTTCCTGTCTACATTTCGTTTCATCCAGAGCTTATCTGTCTTCAGAGATTGCCTCTTGTAGTTTATTTTAGATCTGTTCCAAGTGAAGTCTTAGTTCCCACAAAGCATAAACAAATTGGAATTGAAAATTAAATAAGTACTAAATTTAATAATGAATTTCAGAATTTGTTCTATTAGTAACAGAGCTCTCCTTAGTTTTAAAGGGGGAATCAAGACTAATAAACTTTAGAAAATATTTCCAGATTCATAGGAGGCCGTAATCCTATGCTGGTCAAGAAATGGAAAGCTTTAAATAGTATGGATACGCTGTATATGCAAACTTAGCCAAAAGGTGGTAAATTGTCTTGGAGTATGTTTTAATATATCTTTTCGGAGACTGCTATGAGTTAGTCCAGTTGATATAATTGTATTTTTCATTTGTGTTGGTTAAGTGTGTAACAGAGCTCAGAATTAGGGTTTTATATGATTATCTATATTTCAACCATGTTGCTCCCAGTGATAGCTTTAGTGCTCAACTTTTAATCCTTTGTTTTTGGGATAGTGTTTTTAGTTAGTAGTAAGCAACTCCTGAATAGTGGAAATAGCTTTTTAAAAATGGAGAATTTAGAACAGTGACACCCAGATTTGGGGCCTTAAGCCACTAGTGGCTATTAAAATTTTAAATTTCTGAATTAGAACATGGAAATTTTTCCATGTTAAATTTAAAATCAAAAATTAAAAAAATAAAAAAAAATTCCTAACAAGGAATCAGAATCACCTGAGAGCCTTTTCCTCACACACCAGCTAGACCATAGTCCGGACCTGGTGAACGAACTCGATAGGCTTCCTAGGTAATTGTGATGTGCATCCCAATTGAAAAACAATGTTGTAAGGCAGTGTTTTCAAAATTTTTTCAGCCCGTGTCGTGTTAATTTCTGTATCATGACCGAGACTGCATATTTATATACTGAAACAAAAATTTTACAAAACAAAATTCACCATTCCCACAAGTAATATACTCTGATTTTCTAAAAATGCTGCTTCTCAGCCAGAATCTGGACTGATGGTCTTGACAGGTGGTTTGAAAAACATTGCACTGAGGAATAGTTGGTTGCACTCTGGGTTAATGATGATTTGAAACTATGTCATCTGGATCACTTAATTATAAATGTTAACTCCAAATCACCTGTTTTTTTGTTTTTTGGGGGGTTTTTTTGGTGATTTAGTGGTAGTAGACGGAGGAGGAGTCCCTCCCCACCACCCACCAGAAGGCGACGTTCTCCTTCTCCTGCCCCTCCTCCTCGTAGGCGCAGGTCTCCCACGCCGCCACCACGACGAAGGTATTTTATTAGATATGCTAGTTAGAGCTAATTGAAGCAACTTTATGATCAGAATATCTTACCAGAGTGGCATTGCTCAGCCAGTTGCAGTACACCACATATTATGTGATTCTGTTAATATGAAAAGTCCAGAACACCCAGATCTATAGAGATAAAAGTAGATTTGTGGTGCCTAGGGTGGGCTGGGCATGGGGAGTGTTGTAATGGTTATACAACTGAATATACTTTAAACTATTGAAATGTACCCTTTAAAATTTATGGTATGTGAATCGTATGTCAACAAAGATGTTAAAAGGGGAAGTCACTCTACTTAGTGATCATAAAGGGAAAAATACTAACTTTACAGTGAAGAATTCTAGCAGATACCTCCTTAACTAAGGAATCAGTCAACAGTCAGTAGTACATATTGGCATAGAATTCCCAGATACCTTATCTGGTATCCTTATCAGTTATACAGAACCTCAGTCTGATTTATTAGGAAATATTAAACAAACCCAAATTGAAGGCTATTCTACAAGGTGTAACTAACTAGTACGCTTTAAAAATGGCAGTCATAGGCTCGGTCAGTTGGGTGTCTGTCTTCAGCTCAGGTCATGATCCCATGCTCCTGGGATCGAGCCCCACATTGGGCTCCCTGCTTCTCCCTCTGCCCTCCCCCCACCTTGTGCTTGTGCACGCTCTTTGAAATAAAATCTTACAGATAAATAAAAATGGCAGTCATGGAAGACAAAGGAATAGTCACATGTTGGCAGGAATTAAGGATCCATGATAACTAAATATAATGTAGAATTCTGGTTTTTAGAACCTGGAACAGAAAAGAGACATTAGTGGGAAACCGGGGTTGTGTTTTAGTTAATTCTGCCTTAGAGCTGTGGCTAATTTCATAGTTTCATCACTTTTGTTTATTGAAGCTGTTAGTGGCAGATCTCTACTATTTTTTTTGTTCTATAAATCGAAAGTGATTTCAAAATAAAAGGTAGGGGGAAAGATTTGTAAGGACATTGCTGAAATACAGTACCGAGCAGTATCGAGTGCCTATTATATGCCAGGTTAAGTGCTGTAGGTGCTTTATATACTTAATCTGTAGTCCTTGAGATGACCTTGCTCAGTAGGTGGTATTGTGTCCATTTTTCAGGTGAGGAAATGGAGGTGCACACTACCGTGTTGTCCAAAAAGTAGTCTATTGTAAAGCTGATTCTAGGCTGGAAAATATTTTGAGCTTAAGGTCTGAACATTTCAGGAGCAAATTAGGCAGTTGGAACTGAATGTTGTGTTCAGGTCGAATTTCTAAGAGGCACGTTAAGATTGTATAGGCATTGAGCATTGAGCGGAAGGCCAGCTTGGACTTCCACAGGAATGCATTCTGCCTAGTAGGTAGACTTCAACTGAAAGGTGGTTTTTTTAAGACGCAAAATCCAAGTCTCAACTTGGCAGGGTGGGATGGGTGTAGAGATATCTTTTAAAACGTGTGGAGGTGAACTCTTACCAAGTCCAAATGCTACTTCAAGAGAGCACCACATAGAACTATTTTATTTTATGTTACGTTGTTTTATTTTATTTATTTGAGAGAGAGCAGGGGCGGGGGAGGGTGCGTGAGAAGTGAACTCCCTGCTGAGCAGGCATCCCCACAGGGGGCTCGATCCCAGGACCTTGAGATCATGACCTGAGCTGAAGGCAGAACGCTTAACTGACTGAGCCACCCAGGCACTCCCAGGAGAGCTCTTTTAAAGCACAGACTTCCTGAGTTGCCCATGGTAGAGTCCTGCTAACACAGCTACCTAGCTCTCGTACCTAATCATAATGGGTGTTCACAGTTTATGCAAGATTCTCTTCTCAAAAAAACCCATCAAATTGGTTCCATATGGATTATGTTAAATGACTTTTGACAAACTTGAATTCATTCTGGAAACTTTGGATTTCTCCAGTAAGCAAAATGTCCTGTTTTCTGGTTATCTAGGATAAACAAAGCCACTAAGTGATTTCTTCTCCTTTAAATGAGGATGAAGGCATAGCATTTCCAGTTAAAAATGTGCTGTCTTTGCCTGGTGCCTAACTGCAGTATTGCCGTAACTTTTGGTTAGTTTTCTGTGCATTCTGTTGCCTTACTCTTTTGGACCTTTCAGCTTAATGGTGTATTTTTCCTAGGACTCCTTCTCCTCCCCCCCGCCGGCGCTCACCTTCCCCAAGAAGATACTCTCCACCGATACAGAGGAGATACTCTCCTTCTCCGCCTCCAAAGAGAAGAACGGCTTCTCCCCCTCCCCCTCCTAAACGAAGGGCGTCACCATCTCCACCACCAAAGCGGCGGGTCTCCCATTCTCCACCTCCCAAACAAAGAAGCTCCCCGGTCACCAAGAGACGTTCGCCTTCATTATCATCAAAGCATAGGAAAGGGTCTTCCCCGAGCCGGTCTACCCGGGAGCCCCGGTCACCACAACCAAACAAAAGGCATTCGCCCTCACCACGGCCTCGAGCTCCTCAAACCTCCTCAAGTCCTCCACCTGTTCGAAGAGGGGCATCATCATCACCCCAAAGAAGGCAGTCCCCTTCTCCAAGTACTAGGCCCATTAGGAGAGTCTCCAGGACTCCGGAACCCAAAAAGACAAAAAAGTAAAAATATTTTATGCTTTCTTGGTTAGGAACACTAACTTGCATAGTTCTTTATGTTTGGAAGCTTTTTTCCCCCCTTTACTGAGAAATTGCAGAAAAGAATAAGCTGGGAATACAGGCTTTTAAGACAGCTTAAAGGTACTATTCACAGATCCGTTTTCTGTTTTCAGAATAGTTCCTTATGGCGTAAACTAAATGCCATGGACTCTATACTTGGTTCTTAGGGGAATCAGGTTTATTGGGGGATGTGCTTCCAAAACTGAATTCTGAAGTAATGCAGAGAACATTTCTTGCATATTCATGTAAGACTGATAGAAGCCATCTTAAGTACAAGGAATTGGCATTATTAATTTCAGATAGGAAGAAGTGTTAACAGAACGCATAGAGGATTATGGGGCTTAAACTGCTCTCCAGGAGACTTAGACGATACAAATTTGATATGTGTGTGTTTGTAGAATCAACTAAGTGGTAAAATATTTAAAGTTTGTGACCTGGTTATATAATGGTGGTAGGTTATTTTCTCTTAAAAAGACCTTTGCTCTTGGATACTAAGTGTTTTGTTCTTTCTTTCTGTTTCTAGGGCTGCCTCACCAAGCCCTCAGTCTGTAAGGAGGGTCTCATCCTCCCGATCTGTCTCAGGATCTCCTGAGCCAGCAGCTAAAAAACCCCCAGCACCTCAATCTCCTGTCCAGTCCCAGTCCCCCTCTACCAACTGGTCACCAGCGGTACCGGTCAAAAAGGCTAAAAGCCCAACACCAAGCCCATCTCCAGCAAGGGTACGTGTTTGCCCTGTTTTGGACACCCTTTCAAATTGTATGTGGTCACGTGGAAGCAAAGACACGTTTTTGCTTTTTTGTGGCTCAGAGCCGCACTGTTTTCTGTAGTTCAGCTGGCCTCAAGGAAGCATGAAATTCAGGGCTGGTGGCTGCACCACAGTCCATGCTTCATGTCCTAGCCACCCGCTAACTGACACCACGTCCGGTCCTGTTGGATCCTATGATCTGGGTGGGTAAGATTGGCCTCTATAGAAAATCTAGAATAACAGAAAAGAAAAAGTTACCCATGATTCTGTTATCTGGGGGGAAAATAGCTTAGTATTTTCTGCTGTTTTCTATAGAGTTTGACACATTTGGGGATACTTGAGATCACAAAATAAAACTTGCAAAATTAGATCATGCGTGTTAGTACGATTCCATTTTTATAAAGGAAAAAAATACCACAAAGCAGGTACCAAATGTTAACAGTGGTTATATGTTAGAAGGGGAAAGGATGAGTAATCTTTATTTTTCTTGATGTGTAGTGCCCTTTTTCCCACAGTAGAAATACATTATTTCTATAATAAATGAACCTTGGCACATGTGAAATACTAGCTGAGGTGGAAAGTATGGTATTGTCCTATATATTATCTCTGGTAAGCTGCATAACGAGTAACACTTGTTTTTTAACCTTGTCAAGTTTAAGTGTCATTGGGATATTAAAGTATTGGAGTTTAAACTGTATTTTCCCCTCTGTGAGTCATTAATCTGATTTCGAATAGGTTTCTTGTATAAAGTCAGTGGTTAGAGGTCCATCTCATCAGTAGGTTTGCCTGAATTACTTAAAAACTAACTGAATGGATTGAGGAATTTTAAGTAACTGCTTAGAAATGTGAAATTTGAAGATTACCAGTGGGATTCACTTGCAGAACTTGCCCTTTGCATGATTTTGGTATAAACAGTCGGACTCTTGAACAGCACGGAGCAGGGCCACATAGACGTGGGGGTCTTTGATGAATACAGCACAGCACTGTAAATGTGTTTTCTTCTTCTTATACTTTTCTTAGTAACATTTTCTTTTTTTTTTTTTTTTTTTTTAAGATTTTATTTATTTATTTATTCGATAGAGACAGAGACAGCCAGCGAGAGAGGGAACACAAGCAGGGGGAGTGGGAGAGGAAGAAGCAGGCTCATAGCGGAAGAGCCTGATGTGGGGCTCGATCCCACAATGCCGGGATCACGCCCTGAGCCGAAGGCAGACGCTTAACCGCTGTGCCACCCAGGCGCCCCTCTTAGTAACATTTTCTTTTCTCTAGCTCCCTTTATTGTAAGAATACAGTATAGAATATATGTAACATCCAAAATCTGTGCTCGCTGACTGTTTATGTTACTCATAAAGCTTCTGCTCTACCTGGGCTGTTAGTAGTTAATTTTGGGGAAAGTCAAAAGTTATATGCAGATTTTCAACTGCATGGGGAGTTGGTGCCTCTAAGCCGCATGTCATTCAAGGGTCGGCCGTAAGCATTAAGGAGCAAACACCGTCCATTCTAGAGCTAGGAGAAGTCCTGCAGGGGCTGGAGATGTGGCATTCACACAAGCATGTGTTTAGAATACTAGCTGTGCTTACTGAAAGCCTGCTTCCCGTTAGGCTCGTTTGTGGGCAGTTTACAGAGAGACACGCTTAATTCTCACAACAGCTTTGTTTTATTTAGGTTGACAGAGGGGCTAAGAAAAAGTCCAGTGATTTGTCTGAGGTCACATGGTGAAACGGGTTCAGGAGCCAGAATTCACCTCGGGCTTCGCTGAGTTCAGAGACATTGCCTTCTTTTGCATGGGCTGCTTTCCTTATGTGGGAGGTGGCTCTGGATCCTGGACACCCAACTGGCAGCTTGTGGTTGGGAAACGTGGCTTCATATGCAGTTAGTTGGGGAAAATCATAAAGAATACATTCCTTCCAGGTCCATTCTGACTCTCCAGACCTGCGAGGAGCATCTTTGCTTGCGGTGTGGTTTTCATCTCAGCATACTTCCCTTGGCACGGATTGCCCTCGGGCCTTTTTCTCCCCCTGAAGCCTTAGGAAATCCTTAGATTTGTCCATTCAGTTATTCCCTTGAGAAAATGAATGGTTGATTGGACAGCATTTTAATCTGATTGATTTTATTGTGATTTTTCTGGATTTCTAGAACTCAGACCCAGAAGGAGGTGGAAAGAAAAAGAAGAAAAAGAAGGACAAGAAACACAAAAAGGATAAGAAGCACAAGAAGCACAAAAAACACAAGAAGGAAAAGGCCGTGGCGGCAGCCGCCGCAGCAGCCGTCGCCCCCACGGCCCCCACGGCCCCCACGACCACATCAGCACAGGAGGAACCGGAGGCAGAGCCCGAGCCTAAGAAGGTACGTGTGCCTTGCACTGCGCTTCCTGCGGTTCACTGAGTCCTTTGATGTCGAGGAGGAGCTAAAGGTGGTTTTACAGTAGTGGCTGCTCGGCTGTTCGTTAGCTCTCCTGGTCTGTCATCGTCTTGATGATCTGCCAGGAACGGGAATTTGCCAAGACTAAGGAGGAGAATATGAGTGGCTGCCAATAGCTTAATGTAGATTTTTAAAAATAACTTTTTTGAGATATAATTAACCTGCCATTCACCTCTTGAAAGTGTGTGATTCAGGGGTGCCTGGCTGGCTCAGTAGAGCACGCAACTCTTGATCTCAAGGTTGTGAGTTCGAGCCCCATGTTGGGTGTAGAGATTACTTAAAGATAAATGAAAAAAAAAAAAGAGGAAAGAAAGTATGTGATTGAGGGGTTTTTAGTGTATTCATAGAGTTGTGCAGCCGCCGCCATGTGGTTCTGCCCTGCACCCTGCACCTCTTCGCCAGGGTCTCAGGACTCACCAGTGTGACCCCTCTGGTTTTAGGAGACCGAAAGCGAGCCCGAAGACAACCTCGACGACTTAGAAAAGCACCTGCGCGAAAAGGCGCTGAGGTCGATGCGGAAGGCTCAAGTGTCCCCACAGTCTTAGGCGGGAATGTGTGTCACGATGTACATTTTATTTGGTTTGTACGCAATTCAATTTCAAAATTGCTAAAATGTGTTTGAGCTTTAGACTATAACATTTGTTGTAATAATTGCTAGGTTGAAGTTCACCATGTAAAAAAAAGGGCATGGATTTACATTGCAAAAGGTGTCCACAGTGTATTAGTGACATTCTTTCATTGACAGCTGACATCAATTCATTTAGAGTGAAATATTTTAAGCCAAAAAAAAAAATCCCCTTTTTAAAAAAGGGGGTTTCAATATCGTTGGCATTCTTATGGTTTCTTTAAAGGCCTTGGCTATTCCCAGAGGTTTTCCTTTCTTTTTCTTTTTTTTTTCTTTATTTTTTCTCATTTGAGTCTTAGCACCCATTTAAGTTATGATGCTTCCAACCTTGTATGGTTTGCAAGCTTGCCCAGAAATAAGACCACTGTTGAACTACCACAAAAGTATACATGAATATTTTAATGCCACAATCTTTCCTGTTGCCTGTGGAGTCTCTGCTGAAATGAATCAGGATTCGAGCTCTAGGACGAGATGGAAAATGAAAGCACGTTGTTTGCCAGGACACTGTGGGTTTATACTGATGTGTAACAAGTTGATTTGGAACACTGGAATTTCATTCTATTCTGTTGTTTTTTTTGTAAAGGCAATTAACTAGTCCCAGGAAGGATCCTTCAGTTATATAAGTTTGTTTTATGAAATGTCATGGCTCCATTCATAATTTTGTCTTGTTCTTCCAATTGGTATATACAACTTTCAGAGCTCTCGTATTTGGAAGGCTGGAAGGGCCCAGACTTTGAATTAGTGTCTTGTTTTCACTGTTTTTGTTTTTTTGTTGTTGTTGTTTTTGTTTTTGTTTTTTAAACTAAAGCTATATAAAGCTTGTGGATTAAACAGAATAAATTTCTAAATTTAAAAACGTTGGCCACTCACTTTTACTTAACCGTGTCAATACTGCAGGAACCCACCTTTTTTTTTTTTTTTTTTTTAAATCTTACAGTTAAGCCTATGTTTTTACCCCCTTGGCACCTTTGGCACAGTG
Organism: Ursus maritimus; assembly: GCF_017311325.1. NCBI lineage: Eukaryota > Metazoa > Chordata > Mammalia > Carnivora > Ursidae > Ursus > Ursus maritimus. The sequence continues at coordinate 18,167,464 of NW_024425786.1, forward strand.
AGGGTTGGGCAAGGGAAATAAAAGGTGGTGAAATTCTTCTACCGTCTTCATTTTAATATGAATGTGATCAGTGCTATGAAGGGAGAGTGTACGGTGTGATTGGAACATACGTGGTAGACAGGCCAAAGCCAGCCGGACACTTCAAGCAGAGCGGTACCTGTTTACAGCCCGAGAGGCCGAAGGAGCCTGGCACATTCCAGGAAGGGAGGGAAGGAAGGAAGGAGGGCTAAGGAAGGACTGGAGCAGCCTCCGTCTTAGGTTGTGCGTGTTCAGTGACAAGTAAGTCATTTTTGCACTTTAGATTTAGCAGAGCAAAGTGACTTGAGGAAACTTGGAGTTGCTTTGTAGACGGTAAAATGGCAACATAAAGAAGTTAAGCGTAGGGACACCTGGGTGGCTGAGTAGGTTAAGTGACTGCCTTCGACTCGGGTCATGATTGTAAGGCCCTGGGATGTGCTCACACTCGCTCGGATTAAAAAAAAAAAAGTTAAAAGGGAATCTTTGACACCAGGAGTCTAATGAGCTGAGCAGGGTGACGCATGGGCAGTTAATGTGATTATAAATTCTGGCAGTTGAAACCAAAAGAAAATGTCTACACATTTTAAGACTCAGTGGGACGGTTTTTACCTAAGGGACATGGACATAAAGGAGCTGTCTTTTTACAGGTAGGTTTGTAGAGTGATTCATAAGGAGCAAACGTCAATGAAGCTGCTTCTGTAGGCGAACTGCAGTGGTCTGTGACCGGTACCGCGTCTTACCTGTGTGTCCCAGCGCAAGTCTTCGGCTCTTGCACTGGCTCCCTCGTGATTTATGATTCTGTGATTCAGGGAAAGCACAGAATATCCAGCTTCTTAAAATGGTTGTTGATGACTTACTCCTTCCAATGCGAGCAAACCAGTGGACCTCGCTGGGGTCCTTATACCTATCTAGCCATTCATTCATTCATTCATTCACTCTGTTTGTTCACTCATCCCATTCATTCAATATGCTTTCATTCCTCCACTTGACGAACCGCTCATTAAGGTTAGCAGTAGTCCCTGTTTGCCATTCTGAACGAACAGTTCTTGATCCTTTACCGGTCCTTGGCTGGATTTGGCTCAGTTGTTCACTCCTTTGTTGAAACATTCTCTTCACTTGGGTTCTAGGAGACAACATTGTTTTCCTCCTATCTCACCAGCTGGACCTTTTCTATGTACCGGCTCCTTTCAAACCCAAAGTTGATGGAGTTTATTTTTGTCCTCGGTGGCTTTCTCTACATTTAATCCCTACTCCCTTGACTTCAAATGTCATCATTTTGTTGATTTGTCAAGTTTCTCTGCCGTCTAGACTTACCCCTGACCTAGACCCTATCCAGCTACCTACCGGGTAACTCAGTTTGGATGTCTAAAAGAGATACCGAATTGAAAATATCCAAAAGAATTCTTAAATGCCGTCTTCTGATCTTATCGCTATCTTATTTCAGTCCCTGTCATCCTTATTTGCTCAAAAGTGAGTTAATACTGTCAGCAGTATTGTCTGCTCCCCAACACTTAGGCACAGAAAGGCCGTTCCCTTCCCAGTGGCCTGAGCCAGGTCATGGTACAGCATGCTGAAATCCCTCCAGTAGCTTTCTGCCTCAGAGTAAAATCCAGATTTTTCATTATGGCCTGCCAGACCTGACAACACTGGATCGAATCTGCTTTGGCAACCTCATCACCGCCCTTCAGTCTGCGCATGCCGTACCTGCTACCTGACGACTCCTTTGACCCATCAAAGTTGACTGCTCTTCCAGGACCTTCGTTCCCACCGCGCCCTCATCCTGGAGACACTGCCTCCTGATCTTGTAGCTTGTTTCCTTACTTGATTTCCTCAGGCAGGCTTCCTGAACTCCTCCTCCTCTGTTTTCACCTGTAGCCATTGTTAGTACTTGAAACGATACATTTTTGGTCCCTAGGAACTTGGTCTTCTTGGTCATGACTGTGTTGCCAGTGCCTCATACATAGAAGCATGAATATTTGATAAATGGATGAATGAATTTAAGTGACTTGTCTCTGTACTTGCCAAGTGCTACTAGATAGGGTTTGAAGTAAAGAAAAAATGGGGTGCCTGGGTGGTTCATTCGGTTGAGCGTCCAACTCTTGGTTTCGTCTCAAGTCATGATCTGAGAGTCGTGGGATCAAATCCTGCATCAGGTGTTGGGCGGGAAGCCCGGTTGGGATTCTCTCCCTCCCTCTCCTGCTCTCCCCCTCTCGCTCTTAAAAAAAAAAGAAAAGAAAAAAGAAAATGATTGCTACCTTCAAGGAGTATTTGCTTACTGGGGATATAAACATGCAAACAAAAATTTGGAGTGGACAGAACATTGTGTGGACTGGGGTTCTCCCATAGCTTTCTGTGTAACCTTGGTCAAGTTACACTTGAGCTAAGGGCTGCCATTTTCTCTTCTGAATGAGGGAAATAATGGTGGAATCCACCTCAGTGCTTTCAAGATTTTTTTTTAATGTATCAGTTGATACGTATGCAACGATCACACGAAGAGAGGTTCCCATTTTCTCAGCTCTGTGACACGCACCCATTCTAGTGGTGGCAAATTTTAGTTTCCGTGCCTTTGAAAGATTTTCGCCGATCACAGCCCTATTCAATGCAGTTTTCTTCCCTCTGCTTTTTAGATATAACTCAGCATAAAATTTCCTATTGTAAAGTGTGCGCCGCAGTGGTATTTAATACATTCGTGAGGTCGTGCAACCACCACCACTGTCTAGTCCAGAACATTTTCATTGCCCTAAAAAGAAACTCCGTGCCCATTAGCAGTCACTTCGCATTCTCCTGACAGTCTCCCTCAGCCCCACCCAGCGTCCTGGCAGCTACTTCCTGTCTGTAGATGCGTCTGTTCTGGACATGTCATTGGCATCGTACAAGACGTGGCCTTTTGTATCTGGTTTCTTTCATTTAGCATCATGTTGCAAGGTTCAACCGTGGTACCTCATTTTTTCGAACTGCCAGATAATATTCCCCTGTATGGATATAACACATCTCGTTTATTCATCAGCTGGGCGTTTGGGCTGTTTCCACTTTGAGGCTCTTACGAGTAAAGCTGCTGAGAACATTTGCACATCGGGTTTTGTGGACATGTTTTCTCTTGGGTATATATACTTAGGAGTGGAATTGCCGGGGTACGTGGTGACTTAACTTTTTTAGAAACTGTTAGACCATTCCAAAGCAGCTGCACCATCCCACATTCCCGCCAGCAGTGTATGACGGTTCCCATTTTCCACATCCTTACCGGCACTGGTTACCTGTCATTTGCTTAGGACCATCCTAGTGGGTGTGAAGTGGTATCTCGTTGGGGTTTGCTTTGCATTTCCCCGATGGCTAATGATGTTGAGCCCCTCTTCATCTCTTGATACACCACAATACCCTTTTAAGCTGATTTGTATCTGCATGAGAATTTTTCAGAATTTCCGTAGGTTTGGATCCAGGACTCTCAGGGTCTATAGAGCAGAGCTAATAATTTATTTGTCAAGTGCTCTGTAGTGCTCTCATACCCACTGTGGAGGCTGGGGTCGAGGGCTGTGTGGCCAGACAAAATTTGTTCCCCTTTTGTAAAGAAGATCAGGGCATTAGGGAGAGTGTGCCTTAGTTAAGGGGTAGATGCAAGTCTAGTTAATATTGTCCCTCCTACCATCTGATAACCCTGTATTTTTCTTTTTCTTTTTTTTTTTTTTTACAATTTTATTTATTTGATAGAGAGCAGAAGCAGGGGGAGCGACAGGCAGAGGCAGAGGGAAAAACCGGCTCCCTGCAGAGCAGGGAACCCCGGCGGGGCTCGATTCCAGGACCCTGGGATCATGACCTGAGCCGAAGGCAGACACTTGACCAACTGAGCCACTCAGGCTCCCTGTTCTTTCCTTTTTTTTTTAAATAGATTGATTTATTAGAGTGAGTGTGTGAGTGGGGGAGGGAAGCAGAGGGAGAGACAGAGAGAGAGAGAATCCTCACTGAGCGCAGAGCGCACTGGGGGGCCTGATCCCAGGATCCTGAGATGATCGGCTGAGCCGAAGTTGGACGTTTAACTGACCGAGCCGCCCAGGCGCCCAGTCCCAGTATTTTTCCGAATGTATCTGTCTAGTGTAGCGGAAGGGGTTTTTCCCCAGATGTCCTTTATTTCAGGTGTACCAGAGGGGAGGAGGAGCTGAGATGCTCGCAAGAGTCCCAGAGCCGCAGTAAAGGTCAGGGGGCCGTGGGCTCTAAGCAGGTGGAGCCGTCCTACCCGCGGGTGGAAGCTGCCTTGAGGAAGTGTTCGGGGGACTGCGGGTTGGAAGCTGGTAGGGATTGTAAGCGTACTGAATCACAGCCAGCTTTAAAAGAAAAACACGGAAGAGTAATTTGAGCGTGATTTGTAGTAGGTTCAGTGTTCGACGACGTGTGCGTCTGCCTGCGCGTGCGTGGGTGTGCTTGTGTCCTGGGCTGCAGTGTAAGACGTAGTCGGCTTCATAGGCAACAAAACGCAGAGCCGCTACCTCGCCGATCATCTCATCTGGTCCAGCGGTTTGTAAGCTGCCCCGCGGTGCCGTCCGTGGGGCGAGTTAGTTCTGAGGTTCTCTGTGAGGGAAAGGGTCAGGCGAACCCGAGAGAGATGATGCACTAAGCCTTGCAAGGGCTTGACTCTGCTTCGATACATAGATCTAGACATAAGCCATGTCTCTCTTTTTTTTCTTTCTTTCTTTCTTTTTTAACTTTGGGCTTTTCCTGTTGCATTCTGTTTGAATAAAGGGGTCCACAACCCCAAACTGTGTGAAAACCACTGATCTAGCCTAGCCCTTGCCTACAGAAAAAGTCCAAAGGGGAACAGTCTGCCCCACGATCCCACACACCACAGTAAATGCTCCCCCAGGTACTTTCCCACTTCATCTCAGTGCCTCGGCTGGGGCTGCTCATGGCTCCCACCCTCTAATAACGCTGTGCTGGGAGGATGCCGACCCAGTGCACTTAGCCAGGTGCCTCACACGCAGGGCTGGGAGGATAGCTTTCAGCGGGTCTCCGGGACAGAGAAGGAAACCCCTCCCCCCCAATCTAGGCACATACACAGGAATGGCCTTTGTGAATCCAAGAGTCCCACATCTGTTCTTTCAAGAACCTCCCTCGTACACAGGCAGGGACCCTCTGGCATTTTAATTTTAAGCATGGAGGCTTTGGCCTACATAAGCCACAGGACCCATGGGAGGAAAGTCTCAGTAGTCTCAGCCCCAGCTGGAGGGAGAAGCCCCCCAGACCAGCAGGACCTCCCCAAGCAACCAGGGTGTGCTGAGCACCTGCCACCCGGGTGCCAAGTGCTCAAGGTCAGGGCAGGGCGCAGACCCTAGATCCCCCACTTCCAGTGTGTGGTGTTCCTCTTGCTATTCCCTGCCTGGCACGTCCTTTCTTGTCTCCTCATGTCCAAATCCTTTTTGGACTTACGAATGTATTTAAGATGATGATTTCCAATGATAGAGAAAATACATGCTGACTTTTAGAGAACTGGGGAAACAAAAACAGAAAAAAGTTGTTGGCAGTCCCACCATCCAAATATAACCCGGGCCCCCTGTCTCGGGTCAAGTTCTCCGCCTGACTACACCCAACTCCCACTGAGCTCCCCTCTTACGTACGGAACAAACCAGGTCTATTTCGTACCTGTTTCTAAGTAGGGTCACATATATACACATAATGTTTAATGTTCTTTTTTACATTGGGCATACTGTGAATACATTTTAAATGTCTTACCAGGACATTTGGAAATTAGATAAATCACTCCATGCCAACAGCAGAGCACAGCGACAGTTCTCCCTGGTGAATACTTCTTACCGAGTCATTTTACAGGATTTTTAGACGCTTCTCTTTATTTCAACTCTTAGCTCTGTAGGTAAGTTGGTAACAATGGTACGCCTCTCCCAGGGCTTGGCGGAGGATCAACAGATGAACAAGACCCAGTCCCTGCCCCAGGAGCTCACAGCATTTGGTGGGCAAGGGCGGTGGGAACAGAGGGGCCATCAGTGGTGATAAAACCGTATGACTGGGGACAGAAGATCAAGGCAGCAGGGCAGTGTGTCCACAGCCTAGAATAACGTTCTGCAACCAGCTTTTCAACCACAGACCTACTGTGAGCCCCGGCAGGTAACTTCACCGCCCTCAGCCTCTGTTCCCTCTTCCGTAATTGGGGCATGGATTCAGTAAGACCGTCCTGGGAAGGGCTTGGCTTGTGCGCGGCGCACCGGGAGGGCTCCACCGGTGGGGGTTCGGGCCATCGTCATCAAATCTGCGATGCTGGCAATCGGAACCTGCACTGTCGGCTATTGCACCGCATGTCAGGGCATTTGTGACGTGGAGAGGAAAAAAGCGTCTTACATTCTATCTTCCAATGTGTACGCCTCACATTCTATACAGTATTATGCACAGAAGGGCCTGCAACGCTGAGGAAGGGCTCCTGACGCGGCCCAGGGACTCTAAACTGTCCCAACTTAAACCCCTCCCCCTGCTGCCAGCTCCTTTGGTGTCTCACGCCCTTCGGCTTCAGCGGTGTTCCCACATTCTTCCGCTAGGTGGCGCCCCGGCCCTGGGTGCCGGCGGCAGGAGCGGACGCCCCGAGAGAGTGAATCCTCCTGCTCCCACGTTGCCTTTTTTCCCTTTCCCCCCATCCCTTTCTTCCTGGCCACAAGAGGCCCCAGTGCTCAAAGGCTCCCTGCAGAGTTCCAGAGCTTGCCAGTCCCAGGGCTCGCGCAGTCCCTTGGTGCCAGTCCATCCCAAACGGGAATTCCTTCGCAGCCAGCCCCCAGCTCTCCCCAGTTCCTCGCACACCTTTGGTAACTGGAGACTCACCACTTTCTGAGGCTCCTCTTCTGGACGGAATCCACGTAATGGTCATGCACGTGGGCTCTGACGACCCCAGCTGGGTTCTAACGTCCCCGCTTTGCTCCTTGGTCAGCAGGTGTGTCTACTTGGTTTAGGGCTGAAGCCGGGGGCCTGGCGCAGGCGAGGCACTCATTTGGTGAACGAGTTAGTGAATGAGCTCAATTGTTCTGTGTGTCAGTTTCCTAATGTGAAATGGGGCTAATGATCGTATTTATCTCAACATCGTGAGGATTAGACGACGCGGGGCTTGCAGACAGTCTTCGCCCCATGCCTGGCACATAGTAAGTCTCTAACAACAAATATTTCTTACATTTTTTTTTCCACTTATGGGTAGCTCTACTCTTATTACTTGAAAGTTTTCCTTTAGAGCAAATTATATCCAAATTATATCCTGATTCCTAAAACTTCCACACCGTGGCCTTGGGCTTAGCTCTATCCCTTGGAGCCACAAAGAACATTTACTTCCTTTTCCAAAGGACTCCGCTCAGCTCAGCATACACGTACGGCCTGTCCGTCAGGCGCTGGCGTTACCAAGACAAAGACATGACCATAGTTTCTTCCTTTGGGTGCCTCTCGGCCTACGCAGGGCAGTAGACAACTGAGCGGCCGTGAGTGCCCAGTCAGTATTTTGGATGAATAATAGGACTGACTTACCGAGCCTTTACTGCACCTCATTTCATTCTCCCACCTCTGTTCCCGGGCATCCTAACCCCATTTTCTAGGTGCAGGAACTGAGGCACAGAAAGCTCACTCAAGCTGGGGAGCAGCGGAACCAGGACTCGGATCCTGTCTGACTGCAAGCCCACACCCTAACGTCTAAGCCCTGTTATCACTATGCCCCGGAGGATGCCCTGGGGCCTCTGGGGAATTTCCTGTTCCTGAGCTTCCTCCCACCATTACCTGACGCCATGGCTATCACGCAGCGTCCCAGCATGGCTTCCCCATCTCTCCCACCATCAGAGCCACATTGGGCTCTCTCACAATCCCACATGGGGGGTGGCGGCAGCTCCAGGTCCGGGTGCGCTCGGGTGGCTTAGGCCAAGCCGTGCGTCCTCCCGCTCCCCAGTCATGACAACAGACAACGTCTTCAGTCAGAGCCAGTGGTTTGTCAAGAGAAGTAGTAGAGCTTGCAGGGGAGAGACAGGAGGGCCGGGAGAGGGTTTCCCTGCACCTGTCACCGCAGCTCTTCCCGCCCAGAGAGGGTCCCTTTTGAGGATGAGACCGACAGACAGCGGAGGGAGGGCAGAGCCCAGACTTCACAGAGAAGTAGAAGCGGGTCCCTGGTTTTACTAGTTACCATTGTTGTGTAACAAAGCCCTCCAAACGTAACAGCTTGAAACCACAAACGTTATTTCCCACAGTTGAGGGTCGGGACTTGGAAGAGGCCTAGCTGGGTGGTTCTGGCTCAGGGCCCCGTGAGTTTATAGGGAGATGCTGGTGAGGGCTGCACTCATCTGAAGTTTTTTTTTTTTTTTTTAAGATTTTATTTATTTATTTGACAGTCAGTGAGAGAGGGGACACAAGCAGGGGGAGTGGGAGAGGAAGAAGCAGGCTCCCATCAGAGCAGGGAGCTGGATGCGGGGCTTGATCCCAGGACCCTGGAATCACGCCCTGAGCCGAAGGCAGACGCTTAACAACTGAGCCACCCAAGCGCCTCTGCACTCATCTGAAGTCTTGACCGGGGCCAGAGGACCCAGCTCCAGACTGGCACGCGCACCCGGCTATGGGCAGGAGGCCTCCGTTCCTCACCAAGGGGGCGCCTCTGTGGCAGACGGCTTCCACCGGAGTGAGCGATGAGGAAGACGGAGGGAAGGAACCACCTTCTACGGTCTAGTCTCTCAAGTTGTGTGCTGTCATGTCCACTTTTCCTCTAAGCCCTAGCAACTAAGTCCAACCCACAATTCAAGGGAAGGAAAATGAGGCCCCCCCATTTTTTTTTTAAGATTGGTTGATTGATTTGGCGGGGAGGGGCAGGGGAGAGAGAGACTCTCGCGCAGACTCCCTGCGGAGCGTGCAGCCCGACGTGGGACTCGATCTCACCACCCTGAGATCACGACCTGAGCCGAAACCAAGAGTCAGATGCTCACCCGACGGCAGCACCAGGCGCCCCTGACTAGGCTTCCTTTGCAGGGAGCGTCAACGAATCTGTGGATGGTTTTAAATCATCATTGCGGTGAGATCACTGGAGCTGCTGGATCGGTTCATACCTGAGGCTCCATCTCTGAACCCTCGGATACATTATTAGTTAGTTAATTAGTTATTAGTGTTCGTTAATTCCCCTGATTGTTTAAGCTAGTTTGAGCTGGGCTTTCTGATCCATGCAAATCACGGAGCCCTAAGGAACAGCCCCGTGCCTCATGGGAAGGGCCTTTCTCTTCCTCATCTCATGCTCCAGATCCGCCTTGTGTGACCGTGTCCCTCCGAAGTGCGGCGGTGGGAGCCAGGCCCAGGCTCTGCGGGAGGAGGGACAGGCCCTCGGTGCCTCCGGTCCTTCATCCTACAACACAGTACCCGCCACGGTCCCATCACCAGTGAGGATGGCGGTGGGGAAACCGCGCTGTTCTCCTGGCTCCTGAGCTGTCATACTCCTCTCTCCGCGGGCTGCTCCTGCTGAGACGTGACTTTGACGTCCTGCACTTGCCCTTAAACACTTGGCCACGATTTCCAGGATCCTCCTGGTCAGTCCGCTTTAGGGGAGGGAGACCGAGGAATCACAAGGCCGAGTGGGAAGAACTCTAGGTCAGTCTCCACCCTGCCTTGCTGTGTGGCCTTGAGCGAACCCCCGCTCCTCTCTGGGCGTCGGTGTTTTCCCTGAGGAAAGCAGAAGTTGGGCCTCGAGTGTCTGAGATGCTTTAGGACGTTCTCAGTTCCCTGCTGTCCGCAGGAGACGGGAACTGTCAGGACAGGCCTCCCTTCAGACAGTGGGGTCTGGCGTGGCCGTTCACACCACAGCAGAGAGAAGGGCACACGCGGGGCGCCCTTTCCATCTGCCATCTCATCCGATCCTCTCGGCAGCCAGCGCGGAGCCAGGGCGAGGCCGAGCTGCAGGGCAGACACGGTGTCCCCTCCGGGGCCTGGGGCAAAGCAGACACTGTCATTTCCTGAGTGCTCTCTGCCCACCATGTGCCGAGCACTTCATGTGTGACCGTCGTGCTCCTTCGCGCGCCAGCCCTGCTGGGTGGTTACTATTCTTACCCCCTCTTGACCGATAAGGAAACCGAAACCCAGAGGGTAAAGTAAGTGCAGAAATGCAGCAAAAGGAAGCTCAAACGCAGCTTGAATGTCTCCGAGCCTGTCGTGCTTTTCATCCCACGACACTCCCTCTTGGTACTTACGGGAGCGCGAGGGTAGGTGGGACTAGGCTGGTGCAAAGCGAGGAGGCCAGAGCCTTGGGTTCTTGAACAAACCCTGGGTGCTTGTTCCACGTCCCTCTGGGCCTCTGTGTCCATATCTGTAAAATGGGGATGATTCTCACCTGAATTGTGAGGACCGGGGAGAGACGTTTTTGGTGAAGACCTATGAGAGCATTTCTTGCAGGCTGCAGAGCCGTCTAAATGTAATAGACTGTTGCTTTCCTTGATCCCGGCTGCGCAGGGTCTGGGGCAGGGAGTGGGCAGGCTCCCGAGGGCGGGCCAAGCCTCCCAGAGTGGCTGCTTCCACCCCTGCACACAAGAAGTCCCCGGGAGAGGAGGCAGGGCAGGATGAAAGGCCAAAGCCCTGGGTGCTTATCTAGAACTTTCCCTCCATTCCAGGGCCCTCTAGGGGAAGGGAAACTTCTGGACTGTCACCACTGAGTTCCAAGCATTCCAGAGGGCTCACTGGCGAGGAAGTCTGTCATCGCCTGATCCAGCATCAGCCAGAGAAAGGCCTGGATGGATTGGCTCCACTCCTCCCCTCTCAGGCCCTGTCTTTGCAGCCCCCTGGTCTCATGGACCAGCCCCCCCCCCACCCCCAGCCTGTCCTACCAAGACAACATCGGCCTCCAGCAGGGAAGACCCACTTCCCAGCCCCACCTCGGGGCACCTTGGGAGGGCAACTGGAGCTTGCAGCGAGGATGCCTGGCCTTGGCTCTGGTTTAGCCCCTTCCCCTCTCTGGGCCTCAGGGTCTGCACTTTGAAATAACCTTAGCTCAACGAGACTGGCACACTGCCGTCCTGGGGCCTGAGTGCTGCCCCCCATTCCCTCTCCCCAGGCTCTGGAAAAACAGCTTCCTCGCACACACCGCCCCCCGGTAGGCCGTCAGCTCCAGCCCAGGGATGTCACACCGAGCCATCTTATTGATTTCGTGTGTCTGGTTCCTCCCGAACCCCAGGTCTTTCTTGCTCCCAGCGAGACTGAGCGCTCCTTAAGAACAAGAGCCTGGGGCCTGCTTGCTTCTGGGCTCCCCTCAGAGCCCAGTCTGGGGCTGCATGCACGCTCGAACCTCAGACCGGGTACTGATCGCGCCTGGCCCCTCCTCGAGGTCTTTGGTGAACATCCACCGGACCCCTGGTCCCCGGCGCCTACTGGAGAGAGTTCTGGCTACACAGGAAGGAGACCCAGCTTCTGCCCCCGGCGGCACTCCGCTCGGGCTTTAGGACCCTCGGCAAGGCCCTTCGCCTTGCTCAGAAGCATCTGTGCTTTTTCAGACTGTGCTCAGTCAAGGCCAGGCGGGCCAGGGATATTCCTGAGTGGTGGGGAGAGGCCAAGGGCCTGAGCTGGGGGATTCCAGGCCTCACCCCCACCACCCAGAGCTGTTCCGTTCTTGTAACTTTTACACATTCGGCTTTCACGTGGGATTTTTGCTTTTTGTTTTGACGGCTTTACCGAGGGAAAACGGGTCTACAATAACCTGACGTATTTAAAGAGCACAACTGGATAGGTTTTGTCCATCAACACAACAGAGCGAACACATCTATCCCCGTCAAGAGTTTCCTCCTGCCCTTTTTTAATTCCTTCCATGACCCGGGAACCCCCGATCTGCCTTCTCTCGTTGCCTTGTCTAGAATTTTCTGTAAACGGGAGCCTACAGTAGGTACTCTCTTGTGTCCGGCTTCTCTTACTCAGGGGAATTCTTTTGAGATTCCTTTACGTTGGCGCCTGGATCCGTGGTTCGTGCCTTTGCAATGCTGAGCGGGATTCTGTTGTATGCAAACACCACACTCTGTTCACCCGTTGGCCTGTTGGGGGCAGTTTGGACTGTTTCGGGCTCTAGCTATTAGAAATGAAGCCGCTAGGAATGGTCCTTCATACAAGATTTTATCTGAAGAAGTCGCGCTACTAAAGCACCTGGACAAGACGATCCCTGGAGTGACAGGCTCTGAAGGACCCAGAAGCTGTAGTGGGCCGAGCGGGGGACTCAAGGATGAAGGGAACTGCCCCTTGCAGGCCGCTGACGGGTGCCAAGCCCCTGACCGCATTTGCTCATTTAATCACAGCCCGTCCGTGAGACAGGTGCCACTGTGATTCCCAGTTTACAGACAAAACAGCTGAGACATAAGGCAGTGAGTGTCCCTGATGACACACATGTAGGCGGTGGCTCCGTTGTGACTCAGACCCAAGGCCTGGCAGCCGCGGAGCCCAGGCTCCCAGCCACCACGTGTCTGTACAGAGGCTGCGAGAGGGTTCCCTGGCTGGCTCTGATTCGCCGTGTGGTGGGGGTTGATATTGGCGTTGGTGCCGTGCCGGACTCGCTGGGAACACGCATTCAGCCTGGGAGGCACACTTTGGGGAGCAGGGGCCACACCCGCAGGAAGAAGTGAGTCAGCCACGTGGCCCAGGGGCGCCGGGTGCTGGGCCTGGCAAAAGCAATGGGAGGGAGCCCCGGGTTACGTGGAGGCCACGGGACTTTTCACGTATGTGCCCTCCTGTAATGTTCACAGTAACCGGGAGGGGGGAATTATCACCCCCATTTTAGAGATAAGAACACTGAGGCTCAGGAGAGTCTACCTGTTAGGAATCTGTCAGCTTCGAGTAACAGAAAAGCCAGCCCAAAGTGGCTTAAACGATAAAGACATTCATCGGACAAAATCCCCAATGTTCCAGATTTGGCGAATTCCAGCTCGGTAATCCAGGGATGCCCCAGGCCATTGTTCCCTCTTTGTGGGCTCCTTCTTTGGCGCCTTGGCCCATCCCTTCCTCACGTTCCCCAAATGGCTGCAAAGACGTCAGGGACCCACAATGGCACCCGGAGGCAAGCAGGGAACTCTCTCCTCCCTGTCACCCATTTTGAGAGGAGCGAGACCCTCCCAGCATCCCCACAGACTTCCCCTCGCTTCCCATTGGCCAGGACTCCCTAAACCAGTCAGCGGGTAAGGGAACAACACACCTTCTGGGGCAGGGGTAGAGGGGTAGAGGTGGGGAGGGGGTAGGGTGGTAGGGGGCTCTGCTGGGGTGGGGCTCTCCTGGGGTGGGGCTCTCCTGGGGGTCCCTCCAGGTGCCAAGAGAAGGGCAAACAACATCCAGGTTTTGCTCGTGACGAAGGAGGGGTCTGCCTCAGAGAAGAGATTTCGCTCAAGGTCGTCCATGTGTTTAGAGGCCGAGCTGAGTTCTGGCGCATGCAGAGACATTTTGCCTTGCCCATTATCCTTCGAACATCTTTATCGTCCTCAGCGCACAGAGGGGGAAATCGAGGCTCCACGAAAGGAGCCCAGGCCAGCCCCATTGCTCCATGAGGACCCTGTGTGTAATAAGATGTTAACACTTTGTGTGCCAGCCCTACAGTATTCCATCACCTATGAGGTAAGACGCTATTATTAGCCCCATTTCACAGAGGGAAACACAGAGGCGCCGAGAGAACAGGAAGCTCGCCTGAGGTAACGCAGCCAGAAAGCGGTGGCACTGCTATTTGACCTCTGCCTGGTATTCCGGATCCGCCACACCAACAGGTGAAGGGTGGACGGTGAGGGAAGCCCGGGCCGGTGAGTCACAGGGCGGGTGGGGCAGCCCCCAGGCTAAATCGGGAGAGCTGGGCAGTAACAGGTGAAGGGGGGCCAGAAATGGGGTTGTGGCCAGGCCAGCTGGCAGGCCCAGCCGAGTCTGCAACGTGAGCCCAGGAACCATCACCGCCCACCCACCTCGCTCTCGGGTTCCAGCTCCCCGCGCGGCCCCCTCCAGGAGCCTGAAATACAGATACAGGTTTTCTGGGCTAAGAGCCAGCAAGTTTTACAGACCAGTCAGTGAACCACGGACACTTCAGTCCAGGGGAACTTCAAGGAGTTTTTGGTTCAATGCCCCGTTTTCCAGATAGGGAAACTGAGGCCAATCTGTATAAAGGGTTTTGTTTGTTTTGTCCCTGTTATTCACTGCTTCATCCCTGTTGCCTAGAACAATGCTGGCGTATAGTAGGTGTTCAATAAACATTTGCAGAATGAGTGCCTGACTCATAGAATGTGGTTTTTCTGAGGCACTTAGAATTGTAACAGAAAGCTGGCCATCAAAGAGCCTCTTCTGCCACAAGTGGGAAGACTGGGGCTCAGAGACTGGGGGTCAGAGAAAAACGGCTTGTCCGCGGTCAAGGATATACCTCACAGAGCACACGGGCTCTCCCAGGCACAACATTTAACACCCGACTCCCCCACCGCCCAGACACACAACACCACCGGCCTCATTTCAGTTACAAGGACAGAGCCCACTCAGCCCAGCCCGCTTAGACAGAATTGGGGGTGGGAGTGGGGATACCGGCAGGATCCTTTTTTTTTTTTTTTTTTTTTTTTTTAAGATTTTTATTTATTTATTTGACAGAGAGGGACAGCCAGCGAGAGAGGGAACACAAGCAGGGGGAGTGGGAGAGGAAGAAGCAGGCTCATAGCGGAGGAGCCTGATGCGGGGCTCAATTCCAGAACGCTAGGATCCCACCCTGAGCCGAAGGCAGACCTTTAACGACTGAGCGAAGGCAGACCCTTAACGACTTCAGCCCCCAGGCAGGATCCTTGTGCAACTCAAGGGCAGGAAACTGCAGCCAGAGCTCCCCAGGGGCCAGTAACAAAACCAGAAAATAAAAAAATGCCCCACCCCCACCCCCAGCCCCGCCCCTGTGCACTAGCTTTGGAAAGTCTCCTGGCTGCCTCCGGTCCAGCTTTTCGGGTCCTCTCAGTTCAAAAAGTCAACAGGGCCCTGGGCCCAGGTCTCAATCGCAAATTCTAGGAGAGTGAACCTGATCGAGTAGCTGAGGTTGGCAGCCTCCCCAGGGCCAGGGGCCACCGCCCACCACCCACCGCCCACGACCAGGGGGCAGTGGGAGCAGGCCAAGAACAGGGGTGTGGGTGGCTTCTAAGACCAACGTGCTGGGTGGAGGAAGTGATGCCTCCCCAGTCCAGTCAGCTGGGCTAGGCCCCATCCCAGCCCCCACCTTCCCAGACAAGAAGTCTTGCGTATCTGCGTGATGGCGCCCCTGCTACCCACACGGCACAATATCTTCCATTGTCCCTAATTACTCATTACTGGTGGAGGGCTCTTAAGTCATCCTTTCTTTCGAACCAGCCATTGCTCATTTGCTCAAGTCCGTGACTTCAGTGTTTACGCAAGCTCAGGTCAAGGTAACCCAACTGTTTGCTCATTCTGCAGCCATAAACAACTTTCACACCCTGTGCCCCAAGCCCCATGTAAGAGAGGATCTGATTGGTTGTCCCACTCGCCAACTTGTCACGGCTGTCCCCGTTGGTCGGAGCATCACCCCAGCTGCCCACCGCACCCTCCCCATTGGACGCCATCCAGCCTATAGAATGGCCGCACGAGAGCAGAGGCCCGCGTATCCCTGGACTGCGTTGGCTGGGGTCATTTTTAGCTTTGGTTTACACAAGCGCTTTAGCTCTGCTTATCCTGATTTTCCTCTGGGCCTAGGCCAGTTCCCTGGGCTCCTACCCCCACCCCAATTCTTTGTTCATTGTTTACGGAGCCTTATTCTTCTCCTTCCTGGCGCTTCCCCACCTTTTTCCTGCTGATTGCACGTTTTGGACACAGCTCTGCTCATTTCAAGTATGGCCACATATATGACTCGGGGCAAGTCCCTTCCTCTCTTTGAGCCTCAGTTTCCCCATGTGTGTATTGGGGTGACTGATTCTCACCTCCAGGATTATT
Source organism: Ursus maritimus (assembly GCF_017311325.1). Lineage (NCBI taxonomy): Eukaryota > Metazoa > Chordata > Mammalia > Carnivora > Ursidae > Ursus > Ursus maritimus. The sequence continues at coordinate 18,183,382 of NW_024425786.1, forward strand.
GAGAGGATGAAAGGAGTCCATGTGTGTGTGAGGTCCTGCCACAGAGTTGAGCATCAAGCAAACTCGGTGTCTATCCTTCCCTTCAGCTTCAGCCCTGAAAGCTGTCCAAAGACCAGAGGGCAAAGCTGGACTAGGAGAGAGAAGAGGTCTGAGTTCAAGTCTCAGCTGGGCATCTGACTTGCTGTGTGGCCTCGAGAAAGTCCCTTCTTCTTCCATGGATCAGTTCCTTCAGCTGTCATAATAAGGACTGGACCAGAGGAGCGTTTCCCAAACTGCAAAAAAGAGGGTTAATAGCACACCACGAAAAGAGAGAGAGAGATAATCTTTGGCCAGACACGTTGGGAAAAACCATTTAACACCTATTAGAATATTAAAGACTCTGACTGAGGCTGGGCTGTCCAGTATGGTAGCCACTAGTCACATGTGATGACTTAAATTAAAATAAATTAAAATAAATTAAAATTTAAAATTCATTGCCTCCATCTCACCAGCCATATTGCAAGGGCTTGATAGACATGTGCGACTGGTGGTTACCATGCAGCACGACGCAACTGGAGAATTTCCTTGCTCACAGAAAGTGCTCGTTGATGGTGCTGCAGTCAGAGGAGGCCTGTTCCAGCTTAACCAGAACCTCCCACCCGCATCTGACTGCACTATCCCTACGGCGCATCTACGACCAACGAGAGAAGTAATACAGCTCCCGGGAACATGGTCAGATGTGGAGCGAGAGGAATCTCTTGGGGCCCTTCCAACTCCGAGAGTGAAGAAGGGGGAACATTCTGGTAACTGAATTCCTCCTAGGGGAGGGAACTGCCTCCTAGGGGAGGGAACCGCCTGTGTGCAGCAGCTCTCTTGGCTAAAAAGACGTTGTAATTGTGGACGCAGCTGGGACGCACTGGGAAGGAGGGGGCAGAGAACATAGTTGTTCGTGGTATGAAAGGGTGTGGAATTGGGAGAGGGAGAGGAAAGAGGGGAGGCGAGTGGATTGAAGGTCGGGGAGGATCTAGCAGTCCGGTGGGAAGATGGGGCCCAGGCAGGAGGAAGGACGGGGGGCCAGGATGGCTGAAGGACCGTGGAGAGCAGAGAGTTCTGAGGAGCAGCTGGAAGGCGTCTGCTGGTGGCCGCACTGCAGTGTAGCCCGCTCACCCGTCGCTCACCCGTCATCCGCGAGTCAGTACCTGTCTCCCACACCTGGACACGTGACATTGGGGAAAATCAAGAAACGGGGGGCTGACCTTTGGGCTGCCTGGAATGGGCCTTCAAGGGAGTCAAGAACTGAAGGGTAGTGAATCCAGCAGAAGGTCGCATGGAAAAGAAGAATTGCAGAGGCAAGCTAGGGGAGACGGACCCCTGCCACCAGAGTCCCCAGAGGGATCGGAAGGTGTGGCGGCTTTAAAACATGCCCCCCCCAAGGCGCCTGGGTGGCTCAGTTGGTTAAGCATCTGCCTTCGGCTCGGGTCGTGATCTTGGGGTCCTGGGATCTTGGGGTCCTGGGATCAAGCCCTGTGTTGAGCTCCCTGCTCAGCGGGGAGTCTGCTTCTCCCTCTGCCTTGCCCCTCCCGTGCTCATTGCTCTCTCTCTCTCTCAAATAAATAAATAAAATCTTTAAAAAAATAAATAAAAAATAAAACATGCCCCCCCCCCCAATGCTCTGACACTGCTTTTATATGCCCTCTCTTTAGATATTGGTCCTGGTCCTGTGACTGCTTGACCAATAGAATACGGTAGAAATGACCTAAATCATAAAAGACTGGTAGGTTCTACTTCCTGTTTCTAGAGACACTTATTCTTGGAATCCGGCTGCCACGCTGTGCCCAGGGCACACTGAAAGGTCAACCGGTCCCAACCGAGATTCCAGGGGACAACCAGCATCAACTGCCAGCCACGGGCCTGAGGAAGCCTCTAGATCGCTCCAGCTCCATTCACCATGACCACAACCACACATAAAAAACCCTGAGCGAGAACCCCTCGTGAGACCCAGTGAACCCACAGAGCTGTGAGAAAAAAAATCATAAAATGATTTTGTTCTAAGCTACTAAGTTTTGGTCGATCCATTTTGCAGCGATAGTTTCACTGGACCAGGAGACGAGCCATGGATCCCATCACAGGGGAATGGGAGAGGGGAGCCAACTTTTCATGAAATCCTAAAGCACAGAGGGGCGTCAGCAGGCTGTTCTTCTTGGAGGCCAACAGGGGTGACATTGGATGAACTTGGTGTGAGATACATGTCTGCTGTGACCTTGACGAGGGGCTCCGGAGTCTGTCCAGGTGAGAGACGAAGTGTCAACGATGACTTGGAAGTTTCTGTCTTGGGCAACTGTTCTCGGGGACAGTATACGCTGAAATGGGGTGGTGGGGGAGGAAGAGGATGGATGAGTGGGTTGGGAGGAAGGGGAGAAGACCAGTGTGGGACGCACTGCTGGATTTGCAATGGGCCTTCTAGAAATACCAGAAGCTGCTGGTAGATTAACCAAAAACAGAAGCTTCGGCTCGTGTCCCCCACGCAGATTTGAGAAGTCTGAACCCCAGAACTCGTTCATAATTGCCCACGTGCACTCAGTCATGTATTCCCTTGCTTGCTCGGCCGTTCAGGCACGCAGAGTTAAGTCGAAGAGCGCAGACCCCACAGCCTGACCGCCAAGGTTCAAAGCCCAGCTCAGTCTCTTCCTAGTGGCAGGGCCGTGGGCAGGCGACACAAGCTCTGTGCTTCCGATTCTTTCTCTTTAAATAGAGAAGCTAACGGTATCTATGTTATCGTAAAGATTGAAAGACTACGTACGTGGAAAATTCTTAGAATGGTGCTTGGAACGTAAGTACATATGATCTGTGAGCTACTAATATTCAACCAATAATCTTGGGGCCCTTGTGGCACGCTGGACCCCGTGTCGCGCTGAGGACACAGCAGGGTATGAGGCAGACGTAGGCCCTGCCCTGGAAGCTTCCTTGCCAGTCCCTACTCAGCACCGGGGCCCTACGGTTTCTTAGGTTTTCTCTCATATGTATTCTTCCATTTGATCCTCAGAAGGGCCCCAGGAGGTGGCTATAACAGTGACCTTATCCCCACTTGACAGAGGTGGAAACCGAGGCCCGGAGAGAATTGCTGTCCTCTTTGCACATTCTGTGTGTCCCTTCAACAAAGGCTCTGGGACACGAGGGGTCCAGAGGCCCCATGTCCCCAGTTGGCTGGCCGTGTTTCTTCTGCCTGGAACACCTCCAGGGAATGAAATCTCCAAAGTGTCCAACCTCTTGCCCCCGAGGGAGGGGCCCCGCAGTCCTCTCATGCCGAAGGTTCCAGAGGCATGAGGTGGGGGCACTGGACCTGAGCTGCCCCTCTCCCTGCTCAGTCTCCCAGGTGAAGTGGGTGTTTTTCCACTGGGTGTGTCACACAGAACCCCACCTGATCCCATCTTCACGAATGCCTGAAATTCCGCCATTCGTCATTCATTCTTTCAGGTTGAGCAATTGCTCCCAGGAACATCTTTGAGCATCCCAAATTCCTCTGGGATGAGTTACTGAAGGCCTTAAAGATGATCACTTCCCTTCTACGGATGAAGCAAGTCTGCTCCAGGAGGAAAAGTGACTTGCCCAAGGACATACGGCCAGTCAGTGGCAGAGCGGGGATGAGAAGCCAGCACTGCTCACCCTGCTTCCGCATCCAGGCCTGGAGGGACAGAGAGGTGCCCCCATGCGTCTTATTCGGCTCATCCCTACCAGCAGGCCGTCCTCCTCCCGGTTGTGGACGTGTGCTGTGTGGGGCTGCTACAACCATTCCCTCTTCTGCTAACAGGGCCTGGTTTATTATTTTGGGAACTAACCTAAAGGCGCCGTTCCCTGGTCCCCGCTGCTGGATCCCTGAGTGGCTCTGGCTTCTGGCCTTTCCTAGGCCTGGTTTACCTCCCGCTTCCATCCTATGGGCAGCCCCAGATCCTTCCAGTGCATTCGTTTTTGTTGATATTGTTTAAGTAAGCCAAAGTTGGTTTCTGTTGCTTCCTTCTGAAGAGCTCTAATTGGCATACCCACCTTACAGATGAGGAGAATGAGGCGTGGAGAGGACATGTGAAGGAGAAATAGAGCTAGGACTGCGAGCCAGGGGCCTGCTTCCCAGCCCAGGCTTTTGCTCACACCGCCCTGCGGACTCTGAGCAGTTGGGTCCTAAGGAAAGAGGAGGGTAGAGAGGAGTACAAGAGAACAGGCCTGAACACAGACTGTACTGGTTAAGTGCGAGGTTTTGGAGTCAGACAGACCTGAGTTTGAAGCCTCTATCTATGATGTGTTCGTTTTGGGGCCTTGGACAAATCATTTCGTCTCCTCAGAGCCTGCTTCCCTCCGCTGTAACGTAAGGAGAACAGGACCCTGGTATAGACGCAGGTCTGCAGGGTACAGCTGGTGAGTAGAGCGCTGGGGGGATTTTGGCCTTCACACATCTCCCTTGACGGGGACCCCTGTACAGTGACCCCTGGCCAACTGTACAAGACAGCCCTTATGGATAGATAATATCGGCCTTAAGTGGTTGTTATGAGGATAAATGAGATAATGTATATAAAGTTTCTGGCACAGTGCCCAATACTTAGCAAGTACTCAATAAATAGTAGCTAAGTATTGTGACACAACACCACAGGCTCAGTCTGGAAGGTCTCCGGCAGTCTGTGCTGACACTGTAAATCCTAAGCTCTTCCCTTTCTCACCGCCCACCCCCAAACCTCATAACCTTTCCTGGATGGCCTCAGTGCCCTGCCTCTCCCTCCAAGGCTCTCCAAGCTTGGCTGGGCTGCTGGGCAACAGGGTTCTGGCCTTGTCTGGCTCACCACGGCTTTCAGTTTGGCCAAGGCCCCAGATCTGCTGGGGTCCAGCTGGCAAGGCTCTCGTGTTCCAAGGTTCTGAAGCTTCCAGCAGCCAGCCCTGCCCTCCAGGCTCCTCCCTCAGACCCCAGACAGATGGAAACCAGGATGTAGCCTATACTTGGAGCCTAGCTGCTACAGGCCCAGAAGTCCCCTATAGCAGCCCAAGCCCCCTTCAGTCTCCTCCCTGCTCTCTGGAAAGGCCCAAGCGGCCAGAAACAGGAATGGCTGGACGAGGGCCTCTGGGAGAGCCACGTGTGCCACCCCAGCGCCTGCCAGCTCTCGGGCTGATCTCACAATGGCTCCTTTCACCAGAGAGAGGGGCTGGACTGCCTGTAGCCCGCGAGGTGATGTCCCAGGCCCCAGGGGCATGGAGTGGGAGATCAGAAGCTAAGATAGGGGTTGCTAAGACCAGGAGAGGTAAAGGTGCTGAGCCACCCCCTCACGACCACCTGATGTCAAGGTGACCACCCCACAACTGGGGCTCCAGGAGATCAGGTTCTCTGGGGCCCGGGGCCGGAGTGGGGGTGGGGGATGAGTAAGTGTGGGAGCAGATGGAGGGAAAGAGTTAGTCATAGGGTTCTGGCGAGGGGAGGGAGGCTGGGCCCTCAGCCCACGCTCTTGCTGGCATCTGCAGGCCCATAGCAAGAGGGTGACGTGGTCCTGGTCCTTGAAAAGCCCTTCCAGTGACAACTGGGGCACCCCAGCCAGGCATCTTTTACATCCCTCCTCTTCTCCATGCCCTCTGCCCAGGCTTCCAGGATCTCTTAAAGGGACTTGCATTTTCCTACAAATATATCTGCCCCCCCAAATATATCTGCTCCCCCTTCTCCACTCCCAAGGCGCAAATCTAATCTAAGCTGCTCAGTGAATTAAAGCCCTCGCAAGCTGCCCACTGCCCAAAGGACCATGGCCCCGGGGGCCAGACCACCATCTTTGCCCACTCAGCGTCTGTTCCTTCTTCTGATCTCCAAAGCCTTTTATTCCTAGGAAGCCGTCTTTCCCCCACTCTCGGTCCCTGCGGCTTGGGTGGGGCTCACACCTAGGGATAGGTGTGTGACCCCAATCTGGCCAATGAGAGTACTCAGCCCCACACCCACACAGTGACTGGCTCTGATATAGGCATGTGACCCAAACCACTCCAGGGAGATTCAATTTCAGGATCTGCATTTAAACATTTGGACAAATGAATCTTTCCTTCCCCAGGGCTTGGCACTGGGAGGGTGTCAGTCTTGAGCTGCCTTCATTTGGAAAGAGCCTGCTCCACGGTGAAGCCAACAAAGGAAGCAGCAGAAAGATGAGAGACCGAGTCCTGGGGGCATCATTTGAACCCCTAGATCCAGCTGTACCTGAAGCAGATAAGCTGAATTTTTGTTGGTTTGTTTCTTGAGTCAGTACATTTCCTTTTCATTTAAGCCTCTTGGAATTGTGTTGTCTGTCCTTTGCAATGCAGGACTTATGACCAATACAGAGGCCCTCCCTCCTGTGGCCTCAAACCACTTCTGCAGTCCCATCTGCCTTGTTCTGGACTCGCCATTCCCCCAAACACCCCATGTACTTGGTGACTTCCGCTGGGCACGCTACTTGGGGTGGACTTGCTTTCCCCCGTTTGTACTTGCTCAGCTCTCTCTCTCTTTTTAAGATTTTATTTACTTTTTTTGGCAGAGAGAGAGCATGAGCACAAGTGGGGAGAGGCAGAGAGAGAAGCAGACTCCCTTCAGAGCAGGGAGACCGACGCGGGGCTCGATCCCAGGACCCCGGGATCATGACCTGAGCCGAAGGCAGACGCTCAACCGACTGAGCCACCCAGGCGCCCCTGTCCTTGCTCAGCTCTTAAATGTCCAGTTCAAATGCCAGTTCCGTCACAGAGCCTTCCCCAGCACCTCCCCGGGGAGAATTTGCTCTTTGCTCCTGTCCACGCAGGAAGCAGTATTCCACTGGTTCCTAGTGATTTGTTTGCTTGCATATCCTTCTCCTCCACTACATGATTGAGCTTCTTGAGGGCAAGACCTATGGTATCTTGTTCTTTTCTCGGTGCCTGGTGCCTGGCCTGGCACAGAGCTAGGGCTCGAGAAATGCTTCTGGACTGATCTGACTTGTCTTCGGACTGGGTGGACGTGGCCGGGTGTTGGCACTGTGGCGACGGGGTTGGCATTACTACCAGGCAGCTCTGTGGCCATTTCCACCTCCGTGCAAATGCTGTTCCCTCAACCTCAGATGTCCGTCTCCCCTCAGCCTAAACACCCTGCTCGTCCATCAGCGGACTCTGCCCCTCACATGTGACGAGAGGGTGGTTTTGGAGGCAAACAGACTGGAGTTCAAGCCCCGATTCTTCTCCATGGCACTTGAGTGATGTAGGCCGAGTCACAGAACTTCCTCGAGCCTGGGTTTCCTTAAAATAGCAAACACATAGTGCTTATTTCTGTGCTGGGCATTGTTCTAGGTGCTCTCCATGTCCTAGTTTTCTTACCCGCCCCGTGAGGCGTGGGTACTACTCCTGTGCTCATTCTAGTGACCAGAGAGCTGAGGCCCAGGGAGGGTCAGTGTTGCCCGAGGCCACGACCAGGACGTGGCAGAGCTGGGGTTGGAACTCAGGCTGTCCGGCTCCAGACTCAACGCTCTTCACACTCAACTGTCCTGCCCCACGCAGAATGGACATAATAATACTAGAATCTTCTTCAGGAGGTTGCTGTGAAGTACCCCCCTCACGTCATGTGCGTGGACAGTGCAGCAAGCTGAGCACGCTGTCACACCGCTGGTGTGTGCTGAGCCTGCCGGAGTCCAGTCTTCTCAGAGAATCCTGAATCTTGGGGTCAGGCTGCAGGGAGTGAGGCTGCGGCTGGGCCAGGACGGCATCCACTTGGCTCTGGCTACATTCTAGGGCTCTCTCTGCTTGGCAGAAGGACTCGGCTCATAATGCTCATTTGTGCAGACTGTGGTTCAGTGGCTTCTGCATTCTCTGCACGCACCGCCCTGGGCCCAGAAGGGATGGAGGACGACAGGACGGGCTCCGGCCAGGCCAGGGAAAGCTGCTGGGAATTCAGAGGTCTGGGGAGGCAGGATTAGCCTAGTGTCTAGAAACCCCAGCTGTGCCACAGCCTCGTCGTGAGAACTTGGGTAAATCGCATACTCTCCCTGGGCCTCAGTTCCTTCATCTGTGAAATGGGGCCAGTAATGGCACCTACTTTATCGGGTGGTGTAAGGATGTAAGATGATGTATTTTGCAGTACCTTTGTAGGCACCTACTAGACAACAGTTAATTATTAATTTTATTCGGCTGTTTGCTCAGCCAGGTTGCCTAAGGTTCAGCCCTGGCTCTACCATTTCCTAGCAGTGTGACCTTGAGCGAGTTACTTAACCTCTCCGTGCTCAGTTCCTGGCTTATAACCTGGGGACAAGGACAAGACACCAATAAAACAACAATGTGTCCGGCACATTAAAAGTGCTCTGTGAGCTTTCGTCCTTGCTGGTGTTATTCTCTGGCTGCAAGACCTTGGCCACGGCCTGTCCCTTCCCGTGCCTCAGTTTCACCACTAATTTAGTGAAGTTTAGACTTGACTGTGGGTGCCATCTGCTAACGGATTCCCGAGCTCCACCCCACCCTACCGAATCGGTCCCTTTCTTCGAGGGCAAAGGCCGTCCTTCTTGTTCTTTCTCACCGGTGTATCCTCAGAACCTGGCCTGGATCTGGCACAAGGTGGGCCCTCACTAAATATTTACCGAATTTATGTTCTTCATTAAACACCGACTTAGTGCTTTTTTTTTGTAATTATTTTTATTTTATTTTAATTTTTTTATTTTAATTTTTTTAAGATTTTATTTATTTATTTGACAGAGACAGACAGCCAGCGAGAGAGGGAACACAAGCAGGGGGAGTGGGAGAGGAAGAAGCAGGCTCCTAGCGGAGGAGCCTGATATGGGGCTCGATCCCAGAGTCCTGGGATCACACCCTGAGCTGAAGGCAGACGCTTAACAACTGAGCCACCCAGGCGCCCCTATTTTTATTTTTTTAAGTAGGCTCCACACCCAACGTGGGGCTTGAACTCACCACCCCGAGATCAAGAGTCACGTGCTCTGCCCACTGAGCCAGCCAGCTGCCAACTTCGTGCTTTTTATGCGCCAGGCACTCTTCTGTGAACGCATTTATTCCTCGCCACCTTGGAGGGAGGGACTATCAGTATCCCCATTTTTTTTTTTTTTAACAGATGGGGCAGCTGAGGCAGAGAGTTAATGGGCTGGGGGATTTGAACCCAGGTCCTCCGGCTCCAGGTTCTTCTTCTGAACTCCTTCGACCCTGTTCCCTCTGCCCAGGAGTTGGGGTGCACAGTGTACCCACCCATCCACGGGCATCCATTACTCATCTCCTGGGATGGGATTCTCCCATCTTCGGGGTGGGAGGAAGGGGTTGGCTGTGGGATGTGGGGAGCTGAGCAATGCGCCCAGCCCCTGGGGACAGACAGCCTGCCAACACCTGCCACTCGGCCAAGTCCAAAAATGGCTTGGGCAGAGCTCCCATCCTGCTGTTCTTCCGGAGCCTGGGAAGGGAACAGGAAAGGCTCAGAGGCCTGGCTTCAGTACTGACTCATGGGGAGGCGGGGGGAGCGGCGGAGTCGGGAAGGGCTCAGCGTGTGTTAACTTTGTCTTCCTTCCTTGGACACCCACTGGAATAAGGCTGGGGCCCAGAGCCAGAGGCCTGAATCCACCCAACCCGGTCCTTCAAGGTGCTCGCAGACTTGGCAGGGGGAGGGATGCTACATCGAAACCCGGCCACACCATTCCTCTGGGAAGAGGAGGGTCTTTGTGTGGCCAGATAAACTGATGGCCACCTCGGGTGTGAAGGGCACTGCCCTCTCCCTGGCCACCGCCTACAGGAAGGCCTCGGGCAAGGAAACAAGGGAAGACTTGTGACCGTAAATGGGAGAAGAGGACAGGAGCAGCGAGATGGAGCCCGAAGAAAGGGGCAGCCCGCCCAGAGTCCCAGTGTTCCTGGGGTGGAAATGTTTGCTGGACTTCCAATTTATTTTATTTTATCTTAAAATTTTTAAATTAAAAAAAAATTTTTTAGATTTTTACATTCATTTGAATTCTTAAAATTCATCTCTCATTGTTCTTCCCTCTGGATCTCGTCTTTTATTTTCCTACCTTCATCAGGTTCGTCTGTGTTCTGGGAGATCATCTGAGGTCCATCTTCTGTATGCTGGACTTTTAAGATGAAGGATATTTAATAATCAAATTTCAATTGTTTTTTTATTTTTTTATTTTTTTATTTTTATTTTTTCAAATTTCAATTGTTTAGCCGTGGCTCCCCGCGCTGTCACCGCTAACCTTCCAGACCGACCGCCTGCCACACCCTGGCTTCCCCACCGCTTGTGGGTGGTGGTGTTGAAGGACTGGAAGTGGGGGTGTGGACAGCACACAAGGGGCCCTCGACAGGTCTGGAGAGTGCCAATTCAGTGGATGCGGTCCTGGGAGGCCAACGAGATGGGCCGCCTGTAACCTGCACGTCTCCCGGGCTTCTCCCCAGGGGGGCACTGGGGCTTTGAATCCCCTGGTCATGACTGCAGCCTGCAGAGCTGGGGCGTCCAGGTCTGACACACTTACTGCTCGTGCAAACTTAGGTCCCGTCCTAGACGCTCTGGGCCTTGGTTTCATCTGTAAAATGAGAATAATAACATAAAGGTTCTAAGGTATAAGGACTTTATGTGGGTTATCCTATTTTAACCCTTGCTACAACCCTATGGAGTAGGCACTATTTTCAGGTGAGGACACTGAGGCGGAGGAAGGGGAAGCAGCTGGCTGCCTTCCCACGATAGGTAGCAGAGCTGGGAAAACCCAGGAGGTCTCACTCCAGAAAATGTGCTATGAGCCAAGACACAGATCACATCTACTTATGAAGGTCGTTGTGCGTGTTAAATGAACTTACGCATGTAAAGCTCTTGGAACCGTGCCTGGAGCATAGAAAGGGCTCGAAAAGTTAAATGGGAGCTCTTGTGCTGTGGTCGGTGACGTGGACACCGACTCGATAGGCTTAAACATTAAGGCAATTTATTATTTCACCAGCAGGAAGTCCTGAAGCATTCCTGGCCTCAGGATTGATTGATTCAGTGGTTTGATGATGGCATAAGAACCCACCAGCTTTCTGTGTCCTGCTCTGTGCATTGGATGCAGTCCAAGGTCAGCTACCCTCTTGGTGGCAAGATGGCTGCCAGCAACACCTAGACTGTCCAGCATCCTTACTCTTTCCCAGCAAGAGGAAGAGGCTATGCCCCTAAGCCAGACATCTAAGGCCTTCCCTTCAGTCTGACTGGGCAAGCTGTGTCTGTGGTCTTCCCTGGACCAATCATAGCACCAAAACAATGCCAGGAGCTGGTTGGCTTTGCCTTCTCTGTCTACGCGCTTGGAACTGATATGGGGGCAGGATTTCCCAGAATAAGGGGGCTGGCCAGAGGGTTCTGTTGGGAAGGGATAAAGGGGTCATGGGTGCAACTTTAAAGAACTAGTGACCCTTGTCAGCTGGAGGATCTGGGGAGGACCCCTGGGTTACACAAATAATTTGATGCAGTGTGTGAATCCAGTGTCCGGTGGTGCCGGATCCAAAGGAGGAAGAGGTTTATTTGGACTGAGGGTGGAGGTGTATTTGTAGGAAGATCCCTGGAGGCTTCGCCTCTGAATCCTGGACTATGAGAAAGATTTCCTCGGCCGGGAAAGCCTGAGAAGAGGGTCAGAGGGTAGAGCATGAGCAAAGATCTGTGTGCTTCTGGGAAGTTGGGGGCTTAAGGGGAAAGCAGCCTGGGAGTGGGGGGTGTGGAGACATGTCCCTCAGAACACAGAAGCGGCTCCTCTCTCCCTCCCCGTCCAGCAAGAGCACCCGCCTAACAGCTAGCATTGCCGAGCTCTCGCCGTGTGCACGCACTTCTCGGGCATTCAAGACAACGAGATACAGAAAGCTCAAGTCCCACAGCTGCCAAGGGACCCTCTGACCCCAACGCCAGGGCTTTCAACATGCCCGGTACCTTCCTCACTGGGTCCCCATCCCAGCAGGGTGAGGAGAGGGAGGAGCCCCATCGGGCCAGGGTGTCAATGCATGAGTCACTGCAGCTGGGGGTGACCGGGGGGGGGGGAGGGCTGCATCTGGCAGACAAAGGCGGGAAGCCACCTTTTGTCTCTGGTGGGCAGGCAGGTGGCCCCCCTCCTGAGGCCTGAGAGATGGGGAGAAGGTGGGGGAACTGATGTGGAAAGGAGCTCTTGAGCCAGGAGAGCTTGCTTTCTAGGACTACTCCCCAAACCCCCCCTTTGCTCATTTGAAGTAATAACAACCCGCGTTATTTTAAATACCCTGCCATTGAGAGGGGGCGGATGGAACACAGTGAAGAAGGCCGCGTGGCTTTTTACCGTGCCAGTCAAAGGTTATCTGTTTTTCTTATTAAAGCAGAAATCCTGGCTTGAAAATGTGACCAGCGGTTGCCCTTTGCCGCTCGGCCTTTGTTCTGCTTTTCTACATTTTGTGTTTTGTTTTTCCCCCCAAAATTCTCTACAATGAACGTATTTCACTTTGTAATGGACTCCCTGCCCCCACCAAAGAAGACCATGAAAATTCATTATTAAAATCCCTCCGTGGGATATGTCTACATAAACTATGCCTGTATGCATAGAGTGTGCACAGAACGTCTTTGGAAGGCGACCTGGAAAAACAGTCAAGCACAGGGCTGGCGGGAGGGGAATGAGGCGGGGAGCCTCTGGACTGTAGTGTCCGTGGGACTGCTTGAGTTATTATTTATTCATCTTACTACATGTGTGCATAACTCTTCAAAAAAGTGTGTGGGTTTGTTTTTTTTTTTTTTAGATTTTCTTTTCTTTTCTTTTTTTAAGTAACCTCCACACCCAACATGGGGCTCGAACAACACACTGAGATCCAGAGTCACATGCTGTACCGACCGAGCCAGCCAGGGGCCCCTCAGAGTTTCGTTTTGTTTTGTTTCACTTTTTGTCAAGCACATCAACCAGACCCAAGCCCCCAGTTTCCATCGGCTCCCTCAGTTGCCATCCGGGGACTCGGCTATGGGCTCCCCCCTCGTTCTCTGTTCTGGTTCTTTAAGAGACACCCCTTTGGAGAGACCCTGGGTCCAACTGGGGGTCTCCCGGCCAAGTGGCTGTTTGTACCAAAGTGGGCACCTGACCGCTCAGGGAGCAAAACCGTGGGGGGTCTCCCTCTGCCTGGAGGCCCCCCACCGGGGCAGGCCGGGGCTCCTCGCTGGCTCCCTGCCGCACCTCCACACCGAAGAGGAAGCCCTTGTTTCTTAGGACAGCCCAGGGTCCTCCCTGACCGGCCCCACCCTTCCGTCCAGCTTCATCCTCTCCACTCCCTCATCACCCACCAATGGCTGGGAAGCAGAAGAACCTTCCTTCTCTCACCTCAGGCCCACGCACAAGCTGTTCCCTGTGCCGGGACAGTCCCCCGACTCATTATGCAAATCTGATCTTAAATGGGCCCTCCTCCAAGAAGCCTTCCCTGACCAGTCCTGTCAGGGGCCCTCCGCAGGGCTCCCACAACACCCTGGGATTCCCTAGTTTGGGCTAATGACCTAACTGCACCGATCCTCGGTTTTCTCGTTTGTAAAACAGTGCTTAGCTCAGAGTTGGAAAAGATGGCATGACCTAATACAGATAAAATGCTCAAAATAGTGCCTGGTACCCGGTCAACACTCGATAACTCTTGGCTGTTATCACATGATATTTAGAACTGCCTGTTGATCGGTGTCCCCCGCCGGACTGTTCTGAATGTCTTGCACACCGTGGTTGGGTCATGTCATCCCGATGTTCACGCAGGGCCTGGCACGTATTAAAAAATTATCAAAAAATTCTTGTTAAAGAAATAACACGATCCATTCACACCCATAACGATTTCTCGAGCGTTTGCAAAGCTCTGTGTCGTACTCTCTACGTGATTTCATTTAATCCTTGTGATGAGGGTGTGAGTTAGATCCTTGTAGTTAGATCCTTGAATTGTACCCATTCCACAGACGGGTAAACTTTCTATCCTGCTCACCCGTTTTATTGTTTCATCACAGCACACCCGCTCCTGACGCATTGCGGATTTGGCTGTCTGTTAGTGATAGAGTCTGTCACTCCAGCAACATAGAAATTCTGTGAGAACTCGGGTTCTGTTTTGGAGGTGGTCCTGAGGCCCAGCACAGGGTCCGGCACATAGCACATGCTCAGCTTATATCTGTGCTACACATCCTTGCTTCTGGAAAGCCTGTTGACTCTCTTCCACCCCAGACTAAGTCGGATGCCCCCGACATAATTTCCACAGCACGTGCAAATTATGAGTACTTCCCCTCAGCCAGCAGGTATCAGCCTTCTTTGATATTCCTTCTAAATCTGGGGCTTTCTTGGCCGGCCAGCAAACTCTGGGAGGACGGGGCCTGTGGTTGATAGTAGGAAGAACAGGGAACATTTGTTGAGCATTTGGCATCGGTCAGCTCTTCACCGGATGTATCCCATTCACCAGTTTCAAGGAGCCTATGGGTAGGGTCTTGTCCCCTCCTTACGGAGGGGGGAAACTGAGGCTTATGGAGGTGAAGAGACTTGCCGCCGGTCATCGGCTAGTCACTTGCTAGCGGCACCTGACCCAGGCAGTCTCTATTTAACACTGGGGTCCTTAACCACTACACACATTGCCTCTTTGGGAAAGACGATAGTCATCTGGACCATAGACTGAGCGGGGAACACTCCCGAAGGCCTTGACGAGCAGGAAATAGAAAAGGTGGGTTCTGGTCCCACTGATTCCCAGCCCCACTGGAGACCGTGGGAGGTGGGGGTGCTAGACAGAAGGCCCCGCAGCGGAGGAATCGTGCGGGAGGAACCAGGCAGACTTTCCCACTTGCCTTTCATGACATTGATATTTTGAAGCACACAGACCAGTTGTTTTATAGAATGCTGCTGGATTTGGGTGTGTCTGATGTCTCCTCAGGACTAGGTTCAGGTTGTACGTTCTCAGCCGGAATATTTATACAACTGATGCTGTGGGCATCACGTCCAGGAGCCCTGACGTCCGTCTGCCTGGACAGGGTCATGTTCATTCCGATCACCAGTGAAGAGGTGGTCTGGGTTCTCCACTGTGTAAGTCACAGTTTCCCTCCTTGCAAGGGATAAACAATCTGTAGGGACACTTTAAGGTCACATACGTATCCTGTTCTTGCTCACTCTTGTAGTGTTTATTTTTTTAAAAGATTTTATTTATTTATTCAGAGAGAGAGCACAAGTTGGGGGAGAGGCAGAGAGAGAGAATCAGGAGCAGACTCCTCACTGAGCAAGGAGCCCACCATGGGGCTCGATCCCACGAACCTGAGATCCTGACCTGAGCTGAAATCAAGAGTCGAATACTTAACCGACTGTGCCACCCAGGCGCCCTTCTTATGGAGCTTATTTCTGACCAGCAGGAAGAGGTGCCCAGCCTCCTTCCCCCTTTCCTCGTCCTTGTCATCCTCCCCTGTCGAGGGACGGGGACAGGGCCTTGCTTAGCATGACTAGATCAGCATTCTGTGGGGCTTGGACATGCTCACCCCCTGGGGGGCCCAGCCAGGTGAATCCAGGGCCTCTGGTCCTGCCCTGCCTTGGCAGGGTGTATCCAGCCGCTGAGAAGAACGGCAGGGGAAGAAAGGACTCCTTCGGGAGCCTTGCCTGAAAACAAAGAGGTGAACCCAGTGAGGGAAGAAAAGAGTGTTGGGCTCATCCCTCAGGACCCTGGCCATGTCTGTGAACAGCTCAGACGAGGCTGCGGTCCTTATGTCAGGGACCGTCCCCTGGGGCGTACACAAAGACTGGGCGGTCCTGGTCTAAACAGGGGCGTTGCATTAGTTCTGTGGGCCTCCAGGTATCACCGAGCCAACAAGTGAGAGGGGTGGACCCCCAGGGCACGGGATGCAGCTGGGAAAACATCAGCTCGAGGCTTTTCCTTTTCCCCTGTTTGCAGGGTCTCCTCTGGCTGCTGACGTTCAGCACAGCTCAGAGCTGGGGAACTCATTTATTCTTTTGAAGCGTGAAGGACACTTCTCAGCTTTGAAAAAAATACTGTTGCCTGCTTGAATTTCAAATAGTTTAACGCCCCCTCTGCTACCTAGCTGTGATCTAAAGGACTGATTGTTCAGGCCTCCAAGTACCAAATAAATGAACTATGAATGCCCAAGGATGGAGAAGAAATGTGCTTATTCAAATCAAACCTTAGGGCTGGAGACGATTGTCCATTTTCGCTCTTACGTAGCAAGGAAACAGCTGGGAAGTAGACTACCCAGCCCCGGGGTTCTCCTGGGGCAACAGCTTGCCTGTCTCTGCACCTTTAGGCAGAAAGAAACGAGCAGGTCTTCTGAGTCAGGGCCACTGGCTCTGGGTGGGACCCTCTATGGCCATTTGTCTATGTTGGAAGACTGTATGCATACTGTCAGATCAAAGGTCACAGGGCAGAGCAGGCATGTAGCGGAACACTGCTGGCCACAGGGTGCTGACCGCAGGGTACTGCCCACAGGATGGCTGCGGGTGATGGGAGAGGGGCAGAGCAGTGTGGCACAGAGTGCCCTCTGGGTCAGAATAGCCTTGGGTTCAAATCTCAGCTCTGCTGCTCATTTACCGGCTATTGGACTTAGGCAAGTGACTTAATCTCTCTAAGCCTGTGTTCTCTGCAAAATGGGGAGCAATAATAAAACTCAACTCAGGGGTGCCCGGCTGGCTCAGTCGGTAGAGCATGTGACTCTCGACCTCAGGGTTGTGAGTTCAAGCCCCACACCGGGTATAGAGATTGCTTAGAAATACCATCTTTAAAAAAAATAATACTCGCGGAGCCTGGGTGGCTCAGTCATTAAGCGTCTGCCTTCAGCTCAGGTCTTGATCCTGGAGTCCTGAGATCGAGCCCCACATCAGGCTCCTCCACTGGGAGCCTGCTTCTTCCTCTCCCACTCCCCCTGCTTGTGTTCCCTCTCTCGCTGGCTGTCTCTCTCTGTCAAATAAATAAATAAAATCTTTAAAAATAAAAATAATAATAATAATACTCAAGTCAGGTTGTAGATATTATAGGTATTACAGGAGGTTGTAGGTATTAAATGAAATTGTATTCACAATCCACTCAATCAGGCAGATATTAAGTGTCCTGTAAACCTCTAAAAATAGTGTAAGATGTAATAATAATAATGGTGCTAATGACGATGATGATGACTATTATTCCTGAGCCTCCAGGCTGCTGTTAGGGTTGACGAGGAAGCTGGAGCCGGGGTGAAGTAGGCGTGGGGTGTGGGCTAAGGGAGTAGCTGGCGGCACCGAGCTGAGGTACAGAAGGCCATCACCCTGGTGCCCAGCCCCTGTCAGCAGACCTATTCGCGACAGCCCTCAACCTCACTTTTAATGCCTGTGTATTATTCCATTATATGGATGAACGATGTCTTATTTAAGCAAACAATCACTTTTGACAGTTGCAGAATATTTCCACAATTAGATGGATCACATTTTAACAGGGAAGCAAAGGGGTGTATTAGAGTCAGAACAGGCTTTGAAGATAGAGATCACCAACCATTTAATCAACATTAATTTCAGCCTTGACTCCAGGCCAGGCCCTGTGCTTTGTGCCAGGGTAAAAAGGGCAGACACGGACTTGCTCTCACAGTGCTCATGGGCCACAGGGGAGACAGGCATATCATTGGACCTGAGTTTAAACCCCTGGCTATGTGGGCTTAAGCAAGTCATGTGTCTTCCCTGAGTCATACTTTCCCCATATTGAAAGCTCAATGTACAGTGTTACAAGCACAGTATTCAGCCAACAAATACTACTTTTTCCTTCTAATGATTAATGGTGTGTATATATATATATATTTGTGTGTGTGTGTGTGTGTGTGGTTACCGTAACCAAGGATATCTTCATAAATGTTGTTTTTTTGTTGTTGTTGCTGCTGTGTTTTGTTTTGTGCGTGAGTTATTTATCATCCTGGGATGATTTCTGTTACCCAGCTAAATAAGCTTTTCTAAGCCCTCTGCTACTTTTCAGTGTTCACTAGGCAGAGGAGTGGATAAGAGCCACTGAACTGTCAGCAAACAGGTCACCAAACTGGCTGGAGCTTTGATTTCTCAGCTGCCTCTTTACCGTTTCTCCAACACGCTGAGGAAATCCCTGCCTCAGTGCCTTGGTACTTGCTGTTCTCTCTGCCCAGAGCGCTGTTTGCCTGGATATTGTCCCACTTCCTTCAGGTCTTTACTCAAATGTCACTTTATCAGAGAGGCTGTTCCTACTCCCTGCCCCCAGCACCCGTCCCCATCCCCTGACTCTGTTTTGTTCTCCACAGTAGCTCTTGTTACCTCTGCACATAGGTGAATTGTGCTGGGAATTGGTTTATTGTCTGTCTCCCCAAATAAAATGTAATCTTCGTGAAAGCCAAGTTGCTGTCTGACCTGAGCCTGGAACAGTGCCTGCACACAGTAGGCCCGCAGTAAAAAGGTATGGCACGAGTGACTAAAGAGATCAAACGAGACTCTTCACAATACTTAGTGTTTGCTAGTGCCTGGAAACGGTAAAAAACTTGCTCAAACGGAAGGGAGAGTCATAATAATTGGAAACTTAATACAGGACCTTATTTGGGTGGTAAGCCATTGAAGATCTTGGCTGGGGCGTGTGCAAGGGGGGACTGGGGTGAGGGAGGAAATATTTCCTCCCTGCCAAGCTGCAGCAAGAGGCTAATGGCCTCCACAGGGATCCAATCCAATTAAGGCCCTGGCTCCGAGTCAACTCGGGTTCCCTTCCTGGCCGCTGCGGCTTCCAAGGGACAAAATGAAACCTGTAACTTTCCTAAGACGAGACAGTCTCCAGGCGAGCAGGGCAGGAAGGGGCTGCGGGTAGGGTTTCTGCTCCCAGGGAAGCAGATGTGCATTGCACCCAAACGGTTTTAATACAGTGTGTGAGAGAGAGAGTGAGAGAGAGAGAGAAAGAGCCGGAATCAGAGGCTGGGTCACCACCCTCAAGTCCAGTCCTTGAAGGGAGGGAGCTGGATGCAGTCAGTGGAAAAGAGCTGAAAGCAAGGAGACCTGGGTTCTCCTGCTCCCACCTCACTGTGTGGCCAAATGGGAAACCAAGCTGGTGACAGCATGCGCCCTGCTCGAGGTCACATAGCTCCCTCCTGCAGAAGTGGAAAGGCACCTGTCCACAGCTTTAGTCTTAATTGCACTCAAAATGCTCTTTCAACTTTCTTTCCTTCTTTTCCTTTTTCTTTCTTTCTTTCTTTTGTTTGTACATTCGTTCGTTTGTTCTTTTTTTTTTTAAAGATTTTATTTATTTATTTGACAGAGATAGAGACAGCCAGCGAGAGAGGGAACACAAGCAGGGGGAGTGGGAGAGGAAGAAGCAGGCTCATAGCGGAGAAGGGAGCCTGATGCCGGGCTTGATCCTAGGACCCTGGGATCACGCCCTGAGCTAAAGGCAGACGCTTAAGGACTGAGCAACCCAGGTGCCCCCGTTTCTTTCTTTCTTTCTTTCTTTCTTTCTTTCTTTCTTTCTTTCTTTCTTTCTTTCTCCCTCCCTTCCTCCTTCCCTCTCTCCTTTTCTTTCTTTTTTCCCTCTTTCTTTCTTTCTTTCTTTCTTTCTTTCTTTCTTTCTTTCTTTCTTTCTGTAAAGATTTTATTTATTTATTGGCGAGAGAGAGAGAGAGAGCACAAGCGAGGTGAGGGGCAGAGGAAGAAGCAGACTCCAGGATCACGACCTGAGCTGAAGGCAGACACTTAACCAACTGAGCCACCCAGGCGCCCCTGTTTATTTCTTTTTAAAACCAATTTTTGAATAAGTAATACATACCCAAGGACAGACTTTTTCAGTTAGAAAACAAAACAGCGTATAGTAAACAAGGGCGCCCCTGTCCCCTGTGAGCCAGTTCTCCTCTCAGGGAGGTAATTGTTACTGCTAGTAATTTCTTGTGTGTCCTTCCAGAGAAAAAATGCATAGGTGATGAAAGATGAATTACAGGTTATGAAAAGATGATTCACAGGTGTGCACGTGTGATATGCAGGCATGCAAAGATGATACATGGGTATTGCATTAAATTTTGGATTAATATAGAAAGACCTAATATCATAATGATTTTGAGTCCTCTTATCCAAGACTAGATTATGCATCTCGATCTGTCCAAGCATTTTCAAAGTTTTTCATGAATACACACACACACACACACACACACACACACACATATTCTCTCACACATGTATGTTTCTCAAAAGCGTCACCATTTTTTCTTTTTTTAAGATTTTATTTATTTATTCGACAGAGAGAGACAGCCAGCGAGAGAGGGAACACAAGCAGGGGGAGTGGGAGAGGAAGAAGCAGGCTCACAGCGGAAGAGCCTGATGTGGGACTCGATCCCATGACGCCGGGATCACGCCCTGAGCCGAAGGCAGACGCTTAACTGCTGTGCCACCCAGGCGCCCCGTCACCATTTTTTTCAAATGGAACTTGTACATGTTATTAAGATGCTTTCCTTGTTCTTAAATGTTTTTATATTTTTGGTTGCTTTTAATACATGAGATGTTTTGTTCCATTACAACTTAAAAGATGGTAGGGGTTTGTATATGGAAAGACACTGATTTCTAAAAGGATATTAACTTTGTATCTCATCGCTTTTGTGAGGTCTTGTATTGTTGGCAATAGATTTCCAGCTGGTTTTCTCCGGAGGTAATGTTGAAGATAGCCAACTCAGTAGGTCCTGTGAGCATGTTAATAAATTCTTTTCGATATGAATAATGGCCTCTCACATCTGTGTAAACTTTCCCTTCCTTCCCTGATTCCACATAAGCCTCTGACACTTGGCAGAAGAAGAAACTGAGGCTCAATAAGGTGGAACGATTTGCCAAAACTAGTGAGTGGCAGAGGCGGAATTTGAACCAAGGCCTGTTATGCAACATCTTTTGACCTCAGGATCACAAGGCAAAGGAGAAATTGAGTTGAGGAGGGGTTTGTGCAGAAGAAGCAGAAGATGACAGTTTTTGAATGTTTACCCTGTGCTAAAAACTTTGTGTGCCATTTTTTAAATTTGATTTGATTTTTAAAGTAATCTCTACACCCAACGTGGGGCTCGAACTCACAACCCTGAGATCAACAGTCACATGCTCCACTGACCAAGCCAGCCAGGTGCCCCTATGTGCCATTTTTAAAACATGCATAAGAACTCTTTAAGACCAGCATTATGAGCAGGTGGTTGGCCAGGGTATAGGCAACACAGATAAAGAGATCTAGGCTTGATTATTGGCTCTGCCGCTTACTGGCTGTGTGACCCTAGGCAAACTGCTTAACTTCTCTGAAACTCAAGTTTTCTCCACTGTACCCTTGTTTCAAGTGGTACCTGGATGGTCTCTTACTAATGAAGGTCCATCTACTGGGGCCTGTGGCTGGGAGGAACATGTCAGTCCTTGGACCCACACACTGGAACTCTCTCCCAAGGGCCTAGAAAAGCTGAACTGAAATGTGCCTCCAGGTCTTTGTTTGATTCTTCCAGGGGAGGCCCAGATCTATAGGGAGGTTGGAAAGGTTGGTACTCCTATGGACACGGCATTCAGGTTAAACTTTAGCCAGAATTATGGCTAAGTCACAACTACAGAGATTTTACAAGACCTAATTCACCTCAATGGGGACAGAGTTGAAATTCAAAGGTGTGTTGGGATTTTCCATAGCTGGGTTGACTGGCATCACCAAAGAATGATTAAACACCTGTAATATGTACAGTGAGCGAAACAATATGTACTGAGGACATGGGAAGTTAAAAGGCAATGTTTGAAATTTATTTTATTTATTCTTTCACTAGTCTGATTATTATTATCCTATATAGTGTGCCCAGCCCTGAGTTAAGCATAGCAGAACATAAATAATAACTAATGTGTATTGAGCGCGGAGTATATGCCAGGCACTATGGTACGTGCTTTACATTGACTAACCTCTATAATCGCCATCACAAGCTTGTGAGGTAGGTGTTGTAATTATCATCATTTTGCACAAGGAAACCAAAGGTACGGAGAAGGTAACTTGCTCGAAATCTCACGGCTGGGAAGTGAAGTATTTGGCTCACGTAAGGACGTATATGACAAGTTTCCCCGTGCTCCAGGAAGCTCGCCGAATACACAGGCAGAACACATTGATATGAATAGTAATCATCGTTAACTTTTATTGAATGCTTCTTATTAAATGCTCTAGGCAGATAATATCTCATTTAATCCTCACAGTGACTTTACGAGTTCTCTTGTATTGCCTGCTGTAGTGATGAGGGAACGTACTTGAGTCACCCACCCAAGCTGGGGTTGGAAATCAGGCAGTCGGCTCGGGAAGCACACACTGAAACCTGCACCACCACCCTGACCTTGACCTTGATGGGTGGTGTAGCAGCCGGACCAATGCAACGGTGGAAGGACGCTCTGCAGAGCAGGGGGATACGTGAGTGGGCCTTGAAGGACGAATAGAAGCCTACCTTTTCCCATACCCACTTAGTGGACAGTGTAGTGAAGAGATAATCGTGGGTTTGAATCTCAGCCCCACCATCTTCCCAGCTGCACTGCTTCTGTTTATCTCTGCCAACCCCGTTTCCTTCATTGTAAAATGGGGACAATGAAAACTATTCCTCTGACACGCCCTGAGGAATAGACGTGATTGGTTCTGGAAACAATCAGCTAGCAGTGGCATGCAGTGTGGGAGCTCAGTGGTCAAGCCGAGCCACACTTGGGTACGATGTCAGCAGTCCCGACGGAGTACTTTCCACACGCCAGGCACCACTCCACGTAGATTCGTTTACCCATGATCTAATCAGATAAGTACAATTTTTAGGTGCGTTTTATAGATAAGAGACTGTAGCACAGAGAGACTGAATAAGTCCTGCTGAGCTGGGAAATGACAGAGTGGAAACCAGGCAGTCTGGCCCCAGAGTGCATGTGTATAGCAACTCTCTACTGTCTCAGTTGTCGAAAGTGGGGTTGAGACCGTGGGCCAGCAACGCCACATAATTAAGAGTGGGAGGAGGGAAGTGTGTCATTAGGGGAAGCTTTCTCAAGGCGCCATCTTGTCCTTCGGAAAACCTGACTCCTTGGCAAGTGGCAATCATAACGCACACAAACCACCTGGCTTCTCAGACCGGGCAAGCAGGACCCTCCAGAGCATGCCCAGGGTACAGGAAACCACGGGGTAAACACGGCTTGTTCTTCATTCCATAAGTTTTTATTGTATACCACGAGCAGTTCCACGAGCTGGAAATCTAGCCATAAACAAAATCAAACAGAAATCCCTGCTCTCATGGAGTTGGTGTTCTAGTGCTCAGAGACAGACAATGTGCCCATAAATAAATGGACTGTATGACCGAGGGTGGTGTTATGGAAAGAGAAAAAGTGGAGGGTGGAATGAGAAAACAGCTTGCACTGTCAGAAAGGATGGTATTTGGGAGATCTCTCAGAGTGAGTGGCATGAAGAGCAAAGACCTGAAGGAGGCAAGGGAGTGGGAGTTGCTGGAATTCTGGGGGGGAGGTAGAAGGACAAGTGCAAAGGCCCTGGGGCAGGAGTGTGTTCAGCCTATTGAAGGAATAGCAAGGGGATGGGTGTGGCTGGGGTAGAGAGCAAAAGGGAGAGCAGTTAAGATGAGGTCAGAAGGGTGCGGGGGGAGGTGGGAAGGAGAACGCATCTCCACCCATCTTTAAAGTTGGTGTGTGTGCTCTAAAAACAAACACGAGTTTAGAATGCAAACTATGCATACATATCACAGTTGGAAAATGAGACTTGAGCACAAGGTGCTCATGGAGCCTCCCCCGCATGAACATCCCTACTCACCCCCTCTCTGCCCATCCCTGTGAGCCCATGAGATTGAAAACCAGGTATGAGTAACTGTGACTGAGTTTCTAAGCTCTGGAGACCACCACTGCCTCAGCATTCTCAGGAGGAAAATGTCCTGTTTCCTTTCCGCTAATATCTGAGTATAGTCAAGGAGGTCTGAAGAGCCCTGCCGGGCACCTGGGTGGCTCAGTCGATTAAGCGTCTGCCTTTGGCTCAGGTCATGATCCCGGAACGAGTCCCACATCGGGCTCCCTGCTCCTTGGGGAGTCTCCTCCCTCTGCCCTTCACCCTGGTTGTGCTCTCTCTTGCTCTCTCTCTATCTCTCAAATAAATAAATGAAATCTTAAAAAAAAAAAAAAAAAAAGAGCCCTGCTTCCAGGCTTTGCCCACCACCTTATCCTGGTGCTGGGAGGCCAGTATGTGACCGGCAACAGACACCGCAGGGAATGTTCGCTGATTCAAACTGAATTCGATAAACCCTCAGGCACACCTGGGAGAATGGGATGCCTTGAAATATTCCTCGGCTCCAGGGCCAGTTTGGAACCTTCTTCAAGGTTTCATTTGATCGTTTAAGACTTGGATTTGCTTTGAACTGGTTGACCACTTTGGTGGCTTTTCAGGCAGGGTGGAGGGGGGTGGCTGGAAGGAACTTTGGTTCAGTTCATAATTTCATGAAAAACTAACACTGAGTTCAGTTCAGAGTCCAGACAGGCACTTCAGTTTGTCTTAGGTTCAAGTCCCTGTCTGGGGGGCAGCCCCCTGGCGTTTATTTCTTTTCAACAAACAAGCTGGTCACGGGAGGAGTTGAGTATGACGTCATCCTAGCCTGCAGGGGTGAACGGGGATGGTACAGGGCTCAAGGCAGAGCTAACAGCCATCACTGACCGAGCAGCCCTTGCGGTAAGGCAAAGACTGGTACGAGCGCCCCGCCCCGCCATAATGAAACTAAGGCTTAGGGGTTTCAGGACTTCGTCTGACTCTAGAGCAGTGCTTCTGACCTCTGGGGGCACTGTCTCTTTCACAGAGTCCCCACAAGAATATTTGAGCAACTTGCTATGGTCTGGGAGAGGAAGAAGCTGCAGGTTTCACAGTAGTTTCTTGCATACATTCAACTTGTTCAAACACTGAGATGTGTTAATGCACTAAGGGCGTAGAGAGACAACCCTCCTACGACTGGCCTTCATCATTCAACTTAACCTGGGAAGTGGGGAAGAGTTGTGAGTCAAGTATTACCGAAAGTCAGAAGAGGGAACAAGTAACTCTTTCCAGAGGGGGTGACATTTGCTCCAGGCATTCAGCAGTAGCAAACCTGGACTAGGTGCCTACCTCCTGCCTGGCTCAAAGAATCACAGTCCCTGTCTTTGGGGGCTGAAAACCCAGGACAGTTTCTCCGTTTGAGGATCACCTGTATCAAAATTGTTCTGATGCTTGTTAAAATGTGAATTTCCCCTTTCCCCAGAGAAGGGGAATTGGATGGATAAAGCAGGTGTGGGTGTAGCACCCAGGTGATTCTGAGGCACACTAGAGTTGGCCAGGTGAGTGGGGGTTAAGAAATCAGTCCAGGCAGGAGGAACAGCATGGAAACGGCTTGGGAATCCTTCCCAGCCTTCAGTCACTGGGGTTGCGGATCAAGACTGTAGACTCTAAGCAGAGGGATTCTGTGCTTACTGTTCACCACCCAGGACCCGGAACATAGGAAGTCTTCATAAATATTTGTCAATATGCTGGCTCCCAAGATAGAAGTGACGGGAGAGTCAAAGGAAAAAAGGAGAAGTCAGAGGAGGAAAAAGAGGTGTTTCTAAGGGGATGAAAACTTTACAAAAAGTTGTCCCTCCGAAACGCAGCTCCTAGCAGAAGAGGCTGGGGAGGTGGCTGCTACGGGAAAGGGCTGAATCCAGTGGGCTGCAGCGGGGGGACAGAGCGGGAGGCGCCTCCTCGCCTCCCCAGGCCAGCCGAAGGCATGAGGTCACCGGGCAGGGAGCCAGCAGCAGCTGCGAAGACCGGCCCGCGCCGCGGCGGGAGGCGGTGTCAGGCTCCGGCCCCCGGGGGAATTTCCCTCCCGCCCCCTCGGGAGGCGTGGCTCGGAGTCCCGCCCACCTACTGCCCAAGCCTGAGCTTCTTTACCGCCCCCGCCCGAGGCCACACCCCCCAAGCTTCCACCTCCCCATTTCCTCCAGAGTCCCGAGGCGCAGGCCTTGGCCCCGCCCCCGCCCCGACGAAGCCCCGCCCCTGGGCCCCGCCCCGCGGCTTGAAGCGGCTCAGGCTGGGGCCGCCTCCGAGTCGCGCGCGGGGCGTGGGGCGGTGTTGGGCAGGCGAGGCTGAGGCGAGCTCGACACCGGGACTGTCCAGGGAGGCGCAGCGCAGCGCGGCGGGAGCCCTCAACCCGAGCAGCCCCGGAGCAGGAGCAGCCACCGCCGCCGCCGTCCACGGAGCGCAGCCGAGCCGGCCATGGCGTTGTCGATGCCGCTGAACGGGCTGAAGGAGGAGGACAAAGAGCCCGTCATCGAGCTCTTCGTCAAGGTGAGCGCTTGTCCGCCGTCCCGCCGCGCGGAGCCCCCGGCGTCCGCCCGGCCGGCCGTGGGGGGGCGGTGTCCCTGCGCCCCGGGCGCTCCTCGGCCCCGGCGCCCCCTCTGCGCCCTCGCGCGGCGCCCGCCCCTCGGCCCAGAGAAGCTGCTCCCGCGCCCCCGGCCCATTGTCTCGGGCCCACCCGCGCCTTCCCGCCGCCCAGGCCGGTCGAGGGAGCCGGGGCGGCACCGGGACCCCCGGCAGCCGGCACGCGGAGCGGCGGTCACCGCCTTCAGCCGCGCGGGCTCCGGCGGACGACAGACAGTCGTCCCGCGTCTGGGTGGGACGCGCGGCTGCCCGCAGGACCCGCGTGGGGGTGGGCCCCGTCACCCCCAGCCCCGCTCCCGCCCCGGCGCCGGCCCGACCCCGGCCCACCCTCGCCTCCGGGTCTCCCCCGGCCCGGCCGAAACCCCTTAGTCGGGAGATGATGAACCCAACTTCTTGGAACGCTTTCTGAAAGAGCATTTCGCTTCCCGCTGGCATGAAACTCTTAACTTAAATTTTCGATGCGATCTTAAAATTTTTTTTAAAACAGCAGACATTCCTGGGCTTCCGGGAAAGACCGAGATTCCCAACTTGGGTTTTCCTGCGTTAGGTATTTTACCACCATCTGGGTTTCTTGTTTCTTAAACTCGGAGTGGTTTGTATGATGCAACATTTTGGCTGCTCCCTTCGGTGTTGCTGCCTCGGGAAAGATTGTGTGTGCCCTTTTGTTTTGAAAGGAAAACTGATGAGGGAAAGAATTCATAAGTTGCTTGGGCTTTAAAGGGTTGATAGTCCCTTCTGGTCTCTTTCCTGGAACTACCTTATTTGCTTACAGGTATTACCCCTATCTCTCTCCTATTTTCTTTAATATTTTTCTTTTTAGCAAAGGAGAGAGAAGTTCGGAACATCTGGCTCCAGCTGCCTCCCTCAAAACTTCAAAATCCTTGAGATTCTCATAGTCACATACTTACGCAGGCTTATTCAGAGCTAGGCTCAGAATTGGAAAGTTAACAGGAATCTAGAACAATTTTGTTCTTTTTTTTCCTTGAGTTTTTATTTTAAAGAAGGGAAAACACTGAAGTGTGTCTTTGAGAGAAGGGAGAGAAGACATGATCGGAACAATGTTTTAGGATTTTCTTTCTGTTATCGGTGTTAGAAACATTTTGGTTTGGGGAACTGGAACAGCAGACAGGTATAGAACCCCCAGAATATCTTCAAAGATTCTGTTTGGGTGGCAGATACAGTACTGGGAAGTGCAGAGGATGTAGGAAGGATCCTGAAATAAGAGAAAGTAAGACTGGTGGAAAGCAGAAGGGCGGGTCACAGATCAGTGTTCAAAAATTTTTATTGAACTAGGAATAGGAAGGAATTTCCGTAAACTCAAAAACAGTGTATCTATTAAAGTTCTAAAAAAAAACCCCATGATACTTAATGGTGATTTTGGAAGTAGCATTAAATTTAGAATCAGATAAGGATACTAGCAGTAATGGTTTCTTTTCAGCCTTGTCCTGGAGCTCCTAGCCAAGACAACAAGACAAGAAAAAGAAATGAAGTGTATGAATTAGAGAGGAAGAGATCCATGCTTAATGCTCTGCCTACTATTAATTTAACCCTTCAATTAGAAGGAGAGGGGCATGGTACATTGTTTCTCAAACTGGAGTGATTTTATACTGCTTCCCAGTTTTCCATATTTGTGTTGGATGTGTATTATTATTTACTGAATACATCTTGCAGTAATATCTGAAACTGATGAAGTGTGGTGATTTTATTTCTCCTGTGCATAACTATTAAAGTAAAAAATGTTGTAATTCACCTAAAAGCATCCTGCTTACCACTAATTGTAAGCCTTTCTCACAGGGCTTAGTGGCAGAGACCCAGGGTTCAAGTCACAGTTCTGTACTCACTGGACAAGTTGTTTTCTTTTTCTGAGACTTATTTTCTTCCTTTGTGAAATAAGAGGTGAAATGTTTTCTGCTGCCCTGTGATTCTGCACAGGTAAAATGTTGTACTGATATAAACCAGGATAGTTGTTTCCAAGTGAAAAAAAAAGGGCAGGGCCAGGTAAATTGTGGTAAAGAGGTTTCTTTTTTTTTTTTTCTTTTTTTTTTTTTTTGTTAAAGAGTATTCTTGATTTCTTCTTGAAACCTATATATGGGAAATGCAAATGGGGAAAGATACCCTGGTAAATATAGTTACTTTGAAAGCAGTGAGGGGACAGAGGTCATGGTTGTTCAGCATTTTATGTTAAACAGTGTTAATTTTTCTGCCAAGAGGTATCTGAGTGTGTAGCCAAAAACTGTTATCTACACTTAAAGCACACGAGTGAAAACGATATTGAGCTTCCCTGTATAGGTAGCTTTAAATTGAGAAGTAGGCCAGGGCCTTAGTAACTAGTGTGACTGGCCTCACAGCTACATTGCCTTCCTGGTGAGTGTTGTTTTTGGAGTTCTCTGCCCCTGAGTCCCGTGGCTCCCCATCCCCTGGATCAGTGCATTCTCCGTTGTGTGTGTTTACCCCAACACCCAGAGGGTGGGGCACCCTCGCAGTAGTAAAAGATGCTTACAAAGGCAGTCATCCTCAACAGTGGGAATGCCTTCTTCCCGACCTAGTGTATAGGTGGGTGGTGTATATCCGGTATATGGTAGGTGTATATATTCTGGTATACCAACTGTAGTTGGGAACCACTAACCAATAGGGTGAAGTTCAGATCCTTTAGCAAGGGCATAAGGTACCTTATAATTTGAATGTAATTAAAATTTCAAGTCCACTTTGTCCACTTACTACACACTACTTAAACCTCTCCATGCCTCATCTGTGCAGTTAGGATATTAATACACCAAGCTCATAGGAATAAATTGGTTGATATATGGAGCATGTAATAAGCTTAGGACAGTTTCTGATACACAGAAAATAGATGCTAAGTATGTGTCTGTTTTGTATGTACATATTTATATGCATATCTCCCCTTCTAGATAGTTTCTTGAAGGTAAAGTCTATCTATTGTTCTAAGTGCTTGGAAAATAAGAGGGTGCCAGATATTTGAAATGAGATTGTTTCCTTTTTTCTTAGCATTTTGCTGTTTATATATGTGTCTGACATGCTTTGGAATTGGGAACTACTTAGATCCTCACAGTCTGAGTCTCAAACCTTGGTCTTTTGCTACTAAACCCTGTGTGGTTTTATCTACCTACTTTTCCCTCCCTCTAGTTTGTAGTACTTCTAGTCTTTTCTTATACCTGCCATATTTCCATCAATATTTCTTCTTGGCCATGTTCAGACTTTGGGAACCAAGATCTCTGTACTAAGCAAAACTATTAATTATTGAACCACACAATGAGAGAAATCGAAAATGACTGATCTTTGTTTTTTTCTTTGGCTTGTATAAGCCCAACTCCTGTCGACACTGCTGCCTCCCCAGTCCCACTAGTAGCTTTGGTATGATGCAATGGTGTTTCTGATCTCCGCATAGAAGGAATCCGTTTGTAGAGTTTAGTTTTATGGGCTGGCATTTATTTATTTATTTATTTATTTAAAGATTTATTTGAGAGAGAGCAAGCCCATGCCAGTGCTCTTGCGCTTGTGAACAGGGGGAGGGGCGGAGGGAGAGGGGAAAGGAGAGAAGCTGACTGCCTGCTGGGCGGAGAGCCCTACTTGGGGCTCCATCCCGTGACCCTAAGATCACCACCCTAGCCAAAACCAAAGAGTGGGGATGCTCAACTGACTGAGCCACCCAGGCTCCCCTTATGGGCTGGAATTTAAACTTGTTGGTGCATGATTTTGAACCAGGACAGTCCCTGTGGGCAGTGGTCACTGAACTGCTGGGATTGGGGTGTTGGTTGTAAAAAATTAGTTTGGTGCAGGGTGGCATAACACAGAAGGGTAACTGTTTCTTTTGAGATATTTGGCAGGATTTCCAGTGCGCGTGGACCCTGGAGCCAGACTGCTTGGCTTGACTCTGGCTTCCAATAGTGTGTCAGGCAAGTGTCTTAAACTCTCAGCGCCTCCATTTCCTGACCTCTAATATCGGGATAATAATAATAACAACAATTTTATAGGGTTGCTGAGGGGATTAGCTGCTAATCTGTATGTATGAATTAGGGTAGTCTAAGCTGCTTTAATAAATAATTCACCCCAAACAATGATTCAAACAAGATGGAAGTTTATTTCCTTTCTGACTTAGCAGTCCAAGGAGAGTGTTTTAGACACTGGGGTGGCATTCTTCCTTAGAGTCATTTAGGGACCAAAGCGCTAACAACTTGTTTTTCCATTAAACCCCCAGAGCATTGAACTCCCCTAAGCTGTCAAAGTTGGTGGCTAGGAAGTCCTGTTTATAGCCAGTGGGAGGTGGAGAATATGTAGGAGGCACATGTCTCTTAAGGGCCCTAGCTCAGAAGTTCTGCCTGTCACTTCCTTTCTCGTTGCACTGGGGAGAACGTGAAGACAAGGCTTCATATAATTGCAGGGAAGGCTGGGAAATGTGATCTAGCCATACACCATTCGTGGAAAACATTAGGAATAGGGCTTGGCACACAGTAAAGACTTACTTTTGTTGATAACAATATATTCTTTTTTTAAAATGACAATATATTATTCTTAAATGTGGGCTTCATTAATAGGATTCAGGGGATTCTGTAAATCCTTAAAATTACATAAAGAAGTTCTATGTGAGTCTTTTTTCCTGGGGATTCCTGACACAGGTTTAAGAACCATTGCTCTTAAAAAAGTAAATGGTGGAGTTCTGATTGTCAAGCATAATTCATATAAGCAAGGTGTAAAAGAAGGGTTTGGGCTAGGTCGTCATTAAGGTCCCTTCCATCTGATTAACTGTAACTTAAAGCATTTATTGGAATGAATTAGGTGCCTGATACTGAATAAGGTATTATGGAAGTTATAAGAAATTATTAAACATTTCCTGTCTTTAGGGTTGTAAATTTTATTGGAAAAAAACCAATAACACAAGATGGTACATGCTTAAGGAGTCAAGTGTAATTCGAATTAAGCTGAGAGATGGGGGAAGGATGGAAGTAGATTTGGACTTGACCTTAAAAAAGTGGGTGGAGTAGGTGGATTGGGAATAGCCAAGAATGGGAGTGTTAGGGCTTTAAAAAAATATATTTGATTTATTTATTTGACAGAGGGAGAGAGAGGAATGTTAGTTTTGACATTATTTGTAAACTCATCATTCAGGAAATAGTAGGTAGACTGATACTTTTGAAAGAAGGAGCCAGGAATGATTCAAATCCGTAGTGCCAAGGAGACAAGTTATTTAAAAGCTGAGGATGGGGGCGCCTGGGTGGCACAGCGGTTAAGCGCCTGCCTTCGGCTCAGGGCGTGATCCCGGCGTTATGGGATCGAGCCCCACATCAGGCTCCTCCACTATGAACCTGCTTCTTCCTCTCCCCCTCCCCCTGCTTGTGTTCCTTCTCTCGCTGGCTATCTCTGTCAAATAAATAAATAAAATCTTTAAAAAAAAAAAAAAGCTGAGGATGAGACTTCAAAAACTTAACTTAGGTTTTTGCTCGTACATACAATTTTCCCAGCCTCGTTTGTTCTCCCAACACTTCCTGTGTTTTGGATTGCTGTCTGTTCAGCAGCTTCTCAGTGGCATTTGGGAGGGTGCGGATCTCAGAGATGGGCAAACCCTCAGAGATGGGCAAACCCTCAACTGTTTTGCCGGTATAAAGTGAGTTCTGTATATTTTGTATCAGTGGTGGTCTTCAGCCTCCTTTTTTAACACAAACGAGATACATTTTCTGTAGGAAATGATGCTGAGAACTTTGTTCTTAAAATGGAACAAAAACGAATTCAACATTAAGACAGTGTGACCTTGGATCTAATTGGTTTGCCATTCCTTTGAGGTTTCCAGAGGGGAAAATCCAGGAGATAAAAATGAATGTAAAATGTGAAATTCGTGGGAACTCTGTTCTTTCTGCACGTCTCACCTATTCCTGAACACCTAAGAGTGCTACTCTTTGTAAAGGCCGGGGTCACAGTTTTGGTTAACCGTAAAGTTCGGAGAGAATGGGACCCCAGATGGGGAAGAGACAAGAGGCTGCTGAGGTAGGGGACTGAACCAATGAGAAGCCTAACACAATATGAATAATGAGAGGAAAGAGGCACTGGGGAGGACCTGGCTGATCCTGAAAAGTACAGTTGGTTTGAAAGGATGCTTACGGAGATGCTGAGAAGCCAGTAAAAGGATGATGAGCAAGACTTTGCCACTTCCTGTTTCATTAGTGCTGTGGGTCCTCAGTGTCAGGTGTCACCTGGATAGGGAATTAGTGAGTCCGTAAAGGGGAAATGCGTTAGGGAGGCTGGGAAGTGTGATTAAAGCATTAATTAAGATTTCGATCAAGTGAGGGGTAAGTTAAGATGAGTTCACCCATTTTAGAGACTCTCGTAGAGAATGGAAAGGGAGTTTCTGAAGGAAAATAACATCATTTACAAACCTTTCAAGTGTGAATCAACAGGAATCTAAATTTAATTCAGGGCATCAGTTTGTGAATTCTATTGGAACTTTTAATTCTGTCGTCTTTTTTGAGACTTGGCTTTTATCCCTCAGTGCTCAGTACTGAGTATTGGTATAAGGAATATCAATTAGCCTTGTTTGGTTTCTGGTGTTTTTTTCCCCCCTTTATTTAAAACCAGGAGACTGTATTAGTCTAAATATATGAAAGTAACAAGTTAATGTAGATAAGTAAGACTATATGTAACAGTTGTACCAAAGATAGACTAGGAATATCTTAAATTTTAATGGTTAATGTTTTGAAGAAGTAACAATATTAGAACCAGGACCAGATACTGACCTGAGTTTATCATGCATATATTTTGTTTCATAGATTTTTGTTTAGCTTTTTTTTTTTTAATATTTCACTTTTTTTTAAGATTTCACTTTTTTTCCAAAAAGATTTCACTTTTTTTTTTTTTTTTTTAGCGGGAGGGAGAGAGGTGGGTAGGAGCAGAGGGAGAGGAGAGAGAGAATCTTAAATAGGCTCGGCTTGATTTCACAACCCTGGGATCATGACCTGAGCCGAAATCAAGAGTTAGCTTCCTAACCAACTGAGCCACCCGACGCCCTGTGGGGCTTGAACCCACAACCCTGAGATCAAGAGTCACATGCTCCACTGACTGAGCCAGCCAGGAAGCCAGACAACCCCCCTCCCTTTTTTTCTTTCTTTTCTTTCTCTCTTCTTTTCTCTTCCCTTTTTTTTTTTTTTTTTTTGCTTTTCTTGAAGCTGAGTAAGGAGCATACCCCCCCTTTTCTTTTTGTGATAAAATTATTCCAGCTTTACATGTGCAATAACTCATCCTTAATGAAAAAAAGGGTTTAGTTCTCATTATAATAGAGTTGTAAACATGTCAATCATCTGTAATAACTTAAGTATTGGATTTTACACCACACCACGTAGCTAATTATTTCTAAGTGTGAGAGAAGAAAGAAAGAAAGAATCTGAACAAACATTGGAGACGAAAAAGCAAGCAGTTAGGTGAAAGCTGAAGCAATTAAGAACTTTTAAGGGTATATGAGTTCTACGCTTGTTTTCCTCTGCTGACAACCAGTTCCTTTTATTTTGGGGCTGGAGACCGGGTGGTAGGTGACTAGAGGGAAAGTTCATTAAAAACTGAAGACAAGCTAAGGGCTGTTGCTCTCCTGGGAAGCTGGCAGAGTGGCAGCCATGACAGCGGGCAGACTACCAGGCTAATGGGAGAGAGAGAAGGTGTTCAGACTTAGGAAATGAAATTTTGGCCTTGAACATACAAATGTCCGAGACGGAATTGAAAAATTTTCAAAGAAATAAACTTAGGAAGAGTGTGCAGTTTTATATGACTTGATGTTCTAGTCTACAGCATATTTTAGTTAACACAGAGATCCAGAGTTTTGGCTTAGAAATGTTGAGGGCTTGTTGATTCTTCACTAAACCGTGTAAAAACTGTTGCTAGCCTTCAGTAACACAAACTGTTTCACATTTTGTAATCATCTGCAGGACCCTTGGTTACAAATACACTGGTTTTGAGTCACTTAGCAGAAGCAGTAGCTAACTTTGGTCTGCTTTTGTTTAAGTATTGGCCCCCAATTTGGAAAGTAACGTCATTTCCTTTCTGCTTCCTAGTATATTCATTTTATATGTAATGGGCTCTTTAAAAAATATGTGTTTCCCTCCCCCATTATAACAAAGCATATGCATTTATTGTAAACAACCTAGAAAACACAGAAAATACACATAAAATAAAATTACTTATAGCCCCTCCTTTGGAAATGGCTATTTCTATTTTGTTATATGTCATAGTCTTTTCTATAAACTTGCATGAATTATTGATGAGCGTATTTTAATGTCCTTCATGACAGCAGAATACTTGGAATGAAAAATGAAGCCCAGTCTAGTATGTAACATGTATTGAGTCGTGAGTTGGTTTAGAGGAAATATACTTTATTTCGCTTTTTTCAAAGAAACCCCGATTGTATTTGTGTTTATCTTCCTAATGGCGCTACAAGAGCATTTACCCTGTTTGATCTTTGCTGGAAGAAAGCAAGATTTTTGTTGTTGTTGTGAAATTTGCCAACACCTAGAATTGCTCATAGAATAGATACTGATTAAATGGCTTGAAGGTAGCCTGTCCTTTATGTTCTTTAGGAGAAATCTCTTCTGAAAATCCAAATTATTTTTTCGTATTAATTTTCCCCTTCAATCTTGTAGTAGGTGCCCATTTTATAGTAGAGGATATAAGATACAATCTTTGTCTAGAAATGGTCCAGCACAGTATAGGGATATTAATAGAAGCAAATGTTAACTGAATGCATTCCATGCAGTAAGTGCTAGAGAGAGAAAGAAATAAGAGCAGGTGTATAGCCTAATAGGACAAGGAGCTCACTGTATAGCCTAATGGACAATCAGCAGGGGAGTAAATGAGCCATGGTTGATGGCTTTTTCCTATATAGTAGAGTGACTTTTTGTCTCGTGCTTTTTAAAATCCAGTTGAGGGGCACCTGGGTGACTCAGTCGGTTGAGCGTCTGACTTTTTTTTTTTTTTAAAGATTTTATTTATTTATTTGACAGAGAGACAGCCAGCGAGAGAGGGAACACAAGCAGGGGGAGTGGGAGAGGAAGAAGCAGGCTCATAGCGGAGGAGCCTGATGTGGGGCTCGATCCCACAACGCCGGGATCACACCCTGAGCCGAAGGCAGACGCCTAACCGCTGTGCCACCCAGGCGCCTCGAGCGTCTGACTCTTAATTTCAGCTCAGGTCATGGTCTTGGGGTGGTGAGATTGAACCCTGAGTTGGGCTCTGTACAGGGCATGGAGCCTGCTTAAGATTCTCTCACTCGCTCTGCCCCCCACCTCTAAAAAAAAAAAAAAAAACCATTCCAGTTGAATTAAGACCTTAAGAAATGCATTATGTGACAATCTGATGAATGAGCTAATTGACTTAGAGATGAGTGAAATGTTTATGTTGTATGCTGACAGAAGAAGGGTAGTTAGTATTATGGAATCTACTAAGTATGGTGTATATTATCAGTCGTTTAAAAAAACTTGTATCTTTTCCCTTAGTAATTTAGTTATATGTCAATATTCTGTAATTTTAATCTGTCTAAAATAAAACTGATACTTCTTGCCTCAAATGTTAAATGGATCCTACTTTCTCTGGTTTATTGAATTAGACACAATGACTTGCTCTGGCAGTCAGAGTCTTTCAGATCATGACCCAGCTCTGTTCCCAGTGATCTCCCCCAGCAGCTGCAGATTTACCTCATACTCTAGCTAGACTCATCCTGAACATGCCCTGGACTTCTCTGCCTTCATGTAAGATTTTTGCTGGTGTTTCCCTCATTTGGAATATCTTTGACTTCTCCAGCCCTTCTCCCGCCTGCAATTTCTTCTTCTGTTTTCATTCAGTCCGTGAACAAATACTGAGGTAGTGTTGTGGTGGCGTGGCTACGTCACGGAACAGCCTGGAGTTCATATTCAGGTGGGGGAGGCAAACAGTACGTGTGTGTCTACTAGTGATAAGGGCTATGAAGAAAACGGAAGTGTAGGGGAAGGAGTATGGGGAATGGTAGGGGGTGCTGTTTTTTTTTTTTTTTTTTTTAATTAATTTATTTGACAGAGAGAGAGAGAGACAGCCAGAGAGGGAACACAAGCAGGGGGAGTGGGAGAGGAAGAAGCAGGCTCCCAGCGGAGGAGCCTGATGTGGGGCTCAATCCCAGAATGCCGGGATCACTCCCTGAGCCGAAGGCAGATGCTTAACGACTGAGCCACCCAGGTGCCCCAGGGGGTGCTGTTTTTTTTTTTATTTAACAGGACATTTGGATAACCTTGCCGACAATAGCATATAGGGAGGCATAGTCAGAAGCAGAGACCAATTAGGTGTCTATTTAGTAATTCAGGCAAGAGATGGTGGCTTGAGCTAAGGTGAGGAGTGGTCTGATTCTGGATATATTTCTAAGATGGAGATAACAGGATTTCCTGATGTAGAATATGAGAGAAAGAGGAGTCAAAGATGATTCTGAGAGTTTCGTTCTGAAGAAATTAAAGAATGGTGAAGTTGCTATTAATCGAGATGGGGAAGGCTGTGGGGAGCTAGTTGTGACAGGGAGGAGATCAGGAGTTTAGTTTTTGACGTGTAATCTGTTGTCTAGTGGGAGAGGCTTATGTTAAAGAAATACACAAATAAAGACAGTATATAATTACATTAAGGACAAGAATAGGGCATCTTGAGACGGAATGACAGGAAATCCGATTAAATAGAAGCTGAGTGTGTCGTTCTCAAGGAGAAATGGTATTTGGATGAATGGTGATTAGGAGAAGAGTGAGGAGAAGAGGGTTCCAGGCTAGAGGAATTGATGTATGTAAAGGCTGGAAATAGTCAACAAATATTTTTGTTTGAGGGTATGACTGAAATAGAGGGAATGAAACTGAGGTGCAGAGTGAGATATAGATGGGCCACATCACAGAGGTCTTTGTAGGTCATGTGAATTTTATCCTTAGTAAAGAGAGCAGTTCTCAAAATGGTTTAAGCAAGGGAGCGCCATGGTTTGATGTGCATTCTAAGATGAGGAGTCTGGCCACTCTGTGGCAAAGGAATGGGAGAGGAGAGGCAAGAGTGGAAACAAGGCCAAATATGGAGGCCGCTGGAGTTGAGAAAGAGATGATGGTGGTTTGGATTAGGGTGGTGATGGGGAGAAGAGAATGGATTTGAGATCAGTTTTTTTTTTTTAAAAGATTTTATTTATTTATTTGACAGAGATAGAGACAGCCAGAGAGAGAGGGAACACAAACAGAGGGAGTGGGAGAGGAAGAAACAGGCTTCCAGTGGAGGAGCCTGATGTGGGGCTCGAACCCAGAATGCCGGGATCACGCCCTGAGCCGAAGGCAGACGCTTAACGACTGAGCCACTCAGGCGCCCCGGAGATCAGTTTTGAAGGTGGAGCCAGTAGGAGGATATCGAAGGAGTTGTATGTGAGTTTCTAATCAGAATCAATGGGTGGTAGCAGTGCCTTTTATTGAGATGGTGGAGGAGCCGACTGTTCGGGTTTGACTTGATGAGTTTCAGATGACTGAGATGTCAAGTGGAGATGTCTAGTAGAAAGTTGATTACAGATGTGACGTTCAGACTTGATACATACATTTATGTGGTATTTAAAGTGTGTGAGATCAGGCAGTGGATGAATGAGGAGTAGCAGAGAAAGTGCCCAGGACCAAGTTCTGAGGAACTCTCGACATTTAGGGGTGCAGCGTTAGAGGAGAAACTGGAGAAGGAGAGCGAGGAGCTGCAGTAGGGCAGCGTGGGCAAGGACACAGGAGTGAAGTACCAAAGAAGCCAGGAGAGGCTTTTAAGAAGAAGGGAGGGACCATTTGTGTCAAGTAAGATGAATGTCTATCTGATTTATCGGCCTCGAAGTCATTGGTAACACTGTAGCAGCCTCGGTAGGAGTCCTGGTGGGGACTCCAGAGTGCTGTGGTGGGTGGAAGAGTGAGTGGAAGCAAGAGTAGGGGCAACGTGTAAAGCCAGCCCTGACAAGAAACTTGGCGATGTAGAAGGGACAGGTTGGTAGCCAGAAGTGGATACACTTTAAGGGAGGCATTTTTAAAAATTATGAGCTGAAAAAGCTACAATGTTGGTAGGAACACTACACCATCAGGTTAGAGGGGAAAATATTTCCTATGGGAGTCATCATAGTTCACTGACTGGGATGCCTTTTTCACTGCGAGGAAGGTCTGTTTTGTGTATATTTAGAATAGATGTGCTTATTACCACTGACTGATTTTTCTATTGCATTTCCCAAATGCATGCGATAGAATGAATATATAGAAGAGTATTTCATACTTAATTGAAATAATGTCAACATTTGTGGGGCGCTTTCTATGTGTCAGGCACTGTGTTAACTGTGTTACTTGTATTAACCCAGTAACATCTTTGCTGAAGGAATATACAGAATCTTTTTTCTCCCTTGTGCAGGGTTGATTCCAGAGGAAGCTTGTGGGAAGAGAAGAGATAAAATGTCATATGCTTGGGGAAACGCAAATGCTTATTAAATTCACAGAGATCTTCGTACAAGAAGCCAGAGAAATAGAATATGGTGCAAATCGCTGGGCTCAGTTCATATTGATTTCGTGCCCCAGGACTGTTATTTTAGATTGAAATGAAGATTTACTTCTTTTTCTTGAACAGTAGAAAAGAGCGAAGGGAAAGTCCACGATTGTGTCCCGTCCTGAGCGTGTGGCTTGACCGCCAGCGGGATGAAGAGTTGCCTCGCTGTCTGATGACTCAGCAGGGACTCCTGCGCTAGATCCTGGTGCTGCCTTGGTATTGCTTGTAAAGATTCGTGCTGTCCTTGGAGGTATTTGGGATTCGAGATCCCAGAGTTAGAGCCAGGGGATGATTGTTGACTTGAAGTATCATTTGTGTTCCCTCTGTCGGCACTAAATAGTCTATTTCAGAGTTGAAGATGGTTAGAATTAATATTTCAAGTAGGCAGTCGAGTTGTCATTTGGAAGACTGGATCTTTGTGTTACATTGTCGTCATGCTGTAGTGGTTAAGAGCGTGGCGTCTGGAGCCATATAGACTATTTCAGTACTGGTACTGCCTTTCGCTGGCTGCCTTAGGGTCTCCGCTAGGGTCATGGTATCTACTTCTTGGGCTTCTGTAAAGATTAGAAGAGTTAATATAAGAAAAAACCTTAAGGTCTGGCATATAGTAAGCATTGTTTGCTTATTATTATTCCATGGGCCTCTGGAGTGCTGAGAGTTAAGACTGTATCGGCGCATGGTTCGTTTATTTTATTTTTTATTTTTACTTTTTAAAGATTTTATTTATTTATTTATTTATTTATTTACTTACTTACTTACTTACTTATTTATTTGAAAGAGAGACAGAGATAGCAACAGAGATAGAGAGCACTAGTGGGGAGGAGGGGGAGAAGCAGGCCCCTCGCTGAGCAGGGAGCCCAATCTGGGGCTCCATCCCAGGAACCTGGGATCATGACCTGAGCTAAAGACAGACGCTTAACCGACTGAACCACCCAGGCACCTCTCATGGTTAGTTTATATGTTCAGTGTGGTTTCAGTCTCCAGGGTGTTACTAAGAGAAGCATCTGCCAGGCTGCCACATTACAAATAAATAGGTGGGGG
Organism: Ursus maritimus; assembly: GCF_017311325.1. Classification (NCBI taxonomy): domain Eukaryota; kingdom Metazoa; phylum Chordata; class Mammalia; order Carnivora; family Ursidae; genus Ursus; species Ursus maritimus. The sequence continues at coordinate 18,223,222 of NW_024425786.1, forward strand.
AACTTACCATTCTTTATCAGAAGAGCATATTTAGTGTAAGAAAAAAAAAATCCAAGATTAGACTAGAATTTATTCCTGAATTAAGTGAACCGTGATTCTTTTGACACTTTCTAGATAACTAAAGGACATTCAGATTGGACTCTGCCATCTTAGACTCTGCCTCAGCAGCTCTTTCTGGTCTAGTAGCTAAAGCTTAAGAGTCTATTATTAGTAAGAGTGGTTTTCTTTTTTCTTTCTTTTTTAGTGAGAGCGTAAAAGAAGTAAAGAGGCCTAATCTGTGGCTTATAGGGTCTAGCGGTTCTGTGGAAGTACTTTTGAATTATGGATTTAGCATAATAGCTCCTTGTGCTGCTACATTTTACTATTCCTTGATTTTTGTGGTATTTACTTACAAAGTTGAGCTGGTCATCTATGAACTGACATTTATGTAGTGCTTTCTCTATGGGAAATACAGACATGTTTAGGAGAGATTATCTACTTAATTCGTAGCAGAAGAAGTTGAGCTAGTGTAGATTGACAGGTTTTATGTTTAGTAATTTTTAAGGGGGAAGAGTAAAGAGAGTTGACGTCTCCTAATTCTTAATTTACTTCTAGAACCTGAGATCGTTGTTGTTTTTAAATTTTTACTTTATATCACAATGGGATGATGATGAAATTTTAAAACGTTAGCGTGGCTGTAACTGATAAGTGATATAAAGATCGTAAACTGATTTTAAAACATTTCATTTTATGATAATGTTTTAAGCTTCTTGAAACTACTTAATTTATTCCTGTATAAAATAGAGTATACTGATGCATGAAAATGAAGAGTTTTTGTTTTTCTGTTAAAGTCGGAATAAGAATTCTAAGATAACAGCATTGCGAGCTTACTCTCTCTCTGGTGCAGGCACAGTGTGCCAAGCCCTTTACATGTTAGCTAATTTAATCCTCCTATAAAACTCTGAAATAGGTACTATGGATACTATCTTACACATGAGGCTTAGAGAGGTCATTGCTTGTGTGTGGTCGCGGGGCTGGTAAGTAAGTTGCAGAACTGGGATTCGTACCAAGGTCTTTGTTATCCTGAGCCTGACTCTTAACCACTAAGAGCTTTTTTATTTGTTTATATTCTTTTTCTGTATTTGAAACTCGAATGTTTATCTAACATAGTTTTGTTTTCACTCTTTGCTGTATTCAGTCACCCTGAGAAATAAAAAATAAAAAATTCGGAGAATGTTTAAGAGTATCCCTAAAACATACTAACAACCAGTGAGTCCGGATGGTTCGTTAAATGAGTTTGGTTGCTTTCAGTTCTCTTGGTTAGATTTGAAAGGAAACTGTAAAATTTCCATGACCTCACCTCTGTGCATTTTTGGGGCCTGGTTAATTAGTATTTTGTAAAGTTCTTTAAAGGGTTTATTTATAAACTTGTTAAGGAAGTTGACTGGAACATCACATATTTGATTTTAGGATTGTTTTACAATTTATAAGTGTCAAAGCGGTCCAAGTTTAACAGAAATAACATACCGGATTGTTAATATTTTTCTTTGTTTTTCCTTTTTTTTTTTTTTTTTTTTAAACCTCTCCCTTCAGAGGAGCCTGCACTAATCTTTGCATTGTTGATAGAAAAAAAAGCAAGGAAGTTTCTTTTTGTGGAGAGAGGAAATGGCTGTTAGTTCGGGACTTTATCCATATTAGGTATAAACTAAATATAGAAGTGTAATCCAGGAGTGAAGTCACATCTATAAAGTTTCTTAGGCAGAGCTAATGAGATCAGCCAGTGCTTTTGGATTGGGGGGGGGGTTTGTTTGTTTCTTTTCTTATTTTTTTTTTTTAAACTTTTGGCTCACTTAAAAGGCTACCAAACTGTGTAGTCCTGTGGTCTGTCTTCCTTTGTCCCTTAAAGGAAAACCAAACCATTTGCAAGGAATCTTCTCTTTAAAACATATACACACAAATTCTTTCTGTATAAAGAATAGTTGCTTATCCCCTTTTTGAGGGAGGTTGTAGGTATGTTGATTCTTTAGTTTCTTGATCCTGTTGTCATTTTCCTGTCCCCAATTCTTCTCTCTCCCCCCCTTTTTTTAAGGTGGTTTTATCCTTAAGTCTTTTTCACATGTATTTTTTCTGTGACTCCTTTTTCTAGACTCCTGTTGTGTTTTGTCAGATTACTATTTTCGTGGTTTATTCAATTTTTTTTTTAAAGATTTTATTTATTTGACAGAGAGAGACAGCCAGCGAGAGAGGGAACACAAGCAGGGGGAGTGGGAGAGGAAGAAGCAGGCTCACAGCAGAGGAGCCTGATGTGGGGCTGGATCCCAGGACTCCGGGATCACGCCCTGAGCCCAAGGCAGACACTTAAACGCTGTGCCACCCAGGCGCCCTGGTTTATTCAATTTTTAACCATGAAGTCAGATCTCAGGGTGGTCAAGTGGTAGTAAGACTCCTCTGTTGGGTTGGTCGTAGGTACTGTAGAACAGAATGAAGGAGTAAATCTGTTTCTGGCCAAAGCACAGGTTGTTTTCAAATAAGGACTCTTAAAAGCCCCCCCAAAACATTCTTACTGACAGTAACTGTTTCCAGCTTTTGCGCTCCTTCTCCGAGCTCTTTGCAAGCATACCAGAGCATTTGGGCACTTAGGAATGTGCTATGTTTCTGAAGAGAAGAACCATATACCTGTATAGCATCTTTTATTATAAATGTCTTGGAGTACACCCAACTCTGTAAAACATTTAGCTTAACATATAATTACAGGGGTTTTAGTTCGTGAAAATAAAAGCCCTCCAAGGTTTTAGCTCCTTCTCTGACCCCGTTGCTCCCGCAGCAGAGTGAATCCTTCCCACTCTGTCTGGAGCTGTGTGCCTAGGCCTGTTCTGCCATTCTTCTGAATCATTTCTCATCCTACCTTTGCTTCAGGCCAGAGTGTGAATTCCAGGAGATCAGGGATCAGGGACCATGTTCTTCATCTTTTATATTTTCCACCCAACACAATCTCGTTAAATGGTAGAAAGCTCATTAATTCAGTAAATGTCTATTGGAGTTTGGGGGCAAATTGGTATGTGTAGTCTGGGGACAGATGCATGTAAGAGAGTTTTAAGTCTGTATTTGGTGTTGGGTTCTGTATTGCCTCATAGTAAAATACCAGAGATAAAAATAGTATTCAATTATTGAACTTGAGACATGTAATTTGGGTTTTGTGTCTAGTGCTCACTAGATAGCCATTGATCTAAACTTAATAACAGATGGGTTGAGAGGTCTAGAATCTTCAAATTACATAACTGGAAAACCAGGTTCAAATTGTTGTTCTCATCTGTCAAGTGGGTGTGTTTCTTAGAACTAATGTCCAATCTAGTCCAGATTTATTTTATGTACCAAAGTAGCCTTTTTTAAGTACCAGAGTAGCCTTAGTCTCGGGTATTTAGGTCCAGACAGAAAATTGAGACTTGTAATTTCAAGTCAGATCCAGATAATTAAGTTCTCATAATTAGATGCAGCTTATTAGAAAACAAATACAAGTGGAAGTAATAAAAATTCTCAGTGACAATGAGGGCAGTTTGTCAGAGAAATGAAGAATATTTCAAGAGTGAATTCTTTGACTAGGAATATGTTTTATTTTCTACATGAACTACCTGAAAGATAAAGGGAAGATTTTGTTTGTTGTGTCTAAAATAAGATACAGAACTATTTATTCTAGGTTAGAATTTGCCTTTGTCATATTTAAGGCACTTGTGCATTGAAATGGCAAATAAGAATTTCAGTAATAAACATACTATCTTGTACTGTTCAGATATTTGAAGTTTATTTTAGACCAGCTAAGAAGATAGACAAAAATTCTAAATATTAACTTTTCACAGCTGCAGTACCTTGTCAAGTATATTACTTAAAAAAATATTTTGTAATATATTTTAATGAAAAATTTAAACATAGATAATCCAAAATAAAGTATGAGAGAAAAATTCATTCTTTCATATGTTTATTGACTGCTAATATTGACTGCATTTTTATGACTGCAGTTTTTCATTGTTCATTGTTATCATTATCAATTCACTGTTCTTAGTTATTTATAGGTCCAAAATTTAGCTATTAAACAGTACTGTGATGTGTGTCTTTATAGCTAATTTTCTGTGCATAATCACATCATGTAATTCTTTTCTTAAAGTTGCTCACGTATCTTGTTTATTTTCTGAATTCTTTATTTTTATTTTGTTTACCCGATATGTAATCTCTTAAAAAAAGTACTTCCCGGAGAATTTAGATTTTTTATAAAAGGAGAAATTGGATTTTTGATCCTATTGCTAAACTCGTAATGCAATTTCTAGGTCTGGAAACTTGTTGATAAATAGAAATACCTCTCATCCACTAAAATCAGGTAGCTGCCATAAACACAGATCAGGGAGGAGGTTTTCTTTCACTCCCAGATGTCTTTCTGAGTCTAGTTTGTACCATAGCATGTATATTTTTTAACTACCCTTAGGGAAAGTGGCTGCTGGGTTTTGACTTGCATAAGAATTTCCCCCCCTGCCCCGTCAACATATTTGTCTTCAGCTGATAAAGGAAGACCCTGGAAATTAGTGAATTTATCTTTGGTTAGAAGATGTTAAAAGAATGAGTCTTAGTGGAAAAGTTGGGAGATAACGTTTTTTTGTATGTGATCAGCGTGCAAATAACCAATTGTAAAGGGCACATATTTCTTTTTTTAGTAATATAATTATTTATTTAGATTTATTTATTTTTAAAAGATTGTTTGTTTGTTTGTTTATTTATTTATTTATTTATTTATTTTAGAGAGTGCTGGGGAGAGAGAAAGAAGCAGACTCCCTGCTGAGCGCTGCTGGCTGGGGGTGGTGGGGTGGGGGAGGGCGCATGTGGCTCAGTCTCAAGACCCTGAGATCATGACCTGAGTGAAAACCCAAGAGTTGGAGGCTTAACCAAGTGAGCCACCCAGGTGCCCCTAATCATGTCTTAATATAATAAACACAAATTAGTTTTCTATATTCTAGACATTCACTCATTTAAATGTCAGACATTCAAATTCTACCTAGTTTTATCTGAAAATGCCTTGATTTTACTTCCATTCTTTAAAGATATTTTTGCTGGATTTAATATTTGGGGGTGGTTTTTGTTGTTATTTGTTATTTCAGCATTTAAAAAATGTTGCTCCAGGTTTTCTGCCTCTGTTATTTCAGATGGAAATTCAGCCGTCATTCCAGTCATTTTTCCTGTGCGTGCCATATATTGTTTTTTTTCCCAGCTATTTTAAATTCTTTTCTTCTTCTCCTTCTACTCCTCCTCCTCCTCCTCCTTCTTCTTTTTTTTTTTTTTTTTTTGCTTTTTAGCATTTTAATTATGATGTACCTAGGTGTGACTTTCTTTATACTAATCCTACTTGATATTCATGAAACTTCTTGAATCTGTAAATTTGTCTTTATTTGGGAAAAGTTTGGCCATTATTTCTTGAAAATTTTTATGCTATTCTTTCTCTTCCTCTCCTTTTAAGACTTTAATTAAAAATATAGACCTTCCAGTATTTCCCATGGGTCTTTGAGACCCTGTTGATTTTTTTTCACATTAAAAAAAATTCTTCCAATTGAGTAATTTCTTGGATCTGTCTTCACATTCATAGACCCTTCTCTTTCTTTTGTCAATTCTACTGTTAAGTCCATGTAGTGATTTTTAAAAAATTTCAGATAGTGTATTTTTTAGTTCTTGAATTTCCATTTTCTTTTCAGTCTTTCTCTACTGAAATTTTTTATCTTCCTTTATCATAGGCCTAGATTTATTTATTTATTTATTTATTCCTTTCTTTGCCTCTCTTTTCCTCCCTCCCTCCCTCCCTCCCTCCCTTCCTTAAACCTCTTTTGTTTTAAGAAGGGGGAGGCAGTGGGAGAGGGAGAGAGAAATTCTTAAGCAGGCTCCACGTTGATGTGGGGCTTGATCTCACAACTGTGAGATCGTGACCTGAGCCCAGATCAAAAGTAAGACGCTTAACCGACTGAGCCTCGCAGGCGCCCTGAGCATATATTTCTTTTATGTTCTTAAGCATAATTATAATAACTGCTTGAAAATTCTTACCTGTAAATTACAGTGTTTGGGTCAGCATAGGGTGTGCTTCCTTGATTATTTTTTCTCTTGAGAATGGGTTGTGTTTTTCTGTTTCTTCCTATGGGGAGTAATTTTGGATTATATTCTGGATATTGTGAATGACAAGTTGTAGAAACTTTGGATTTTGTTATGTTCCTCTGAAGAATTTTTTTTTTTTTTTTAAGCAGGTAATTAAGTCGGATGAACTCAAACTGCAAAACTCTTTCCCCTGTGGTGGTGGCGGCTCAGATATCAGTTCAGTTCTTTTAACTGTCCTGCTTGGAGTCTGTACTGTGTGTGCATATGTCAGGGATCAGCTAGAGATTTGGGCAGTTTTATGCAGATTTTAGGGCTCCTGTCTTTGACTCTCTTTTTTTATGGTCTTCTACCTTATTTTCTAGTGGCGGTGGTTGCTCTGAATGCTGTTCTTCAGGCCAGCAGAACTGTGAATTTTCCATTGGAGTTTTAGCTGCCCTGAATGGCACAAGAGTAAAAGATAAAAATTGGGGAAACTTGTCCAGCGTGTTTCCCTTCTTTCGAATGTCAGTTCCCTTCCAGCATCTGCTTGCTTTTGTTTACTCTCCAGTGCTGTCAAGTGGTTGCTTTGGTCTAGAAGTTATTCTTGTTATGGGGGCAGAGGGTTGATCTGTGGGAACTTTTTGCCATATCAGAAGCCTCAAATTGTTTATTTATTTTCATTTTTTAAAAAGATTTTAAAATAAGTTCTATACCCAATGTGGGGCCCGAAGTCACAACCCCGAGATCAAGTCATACGCTCAACCAACTGAGCCAGCCAGGTGACCCTCAAACTGTTTTTTTTAAGTTAACTTTATAATTTTGGAATAGCTTTAGATTTATAGGAAAATTGCAAAGATAGTACAGAGGGTTCTCAAACTGATTTTAAATGAAAAAACTTTTTAAAAAGATTTTATTTATTTATTTGAGAGAGAGCGCGTGTACACGTGAGCCAGCACAGGAATGGGGGAGGGGGCAGAGGGACAGGCGGGAGAGGGACAAGTAGACTCCCCGCTGAGCATGGAGCCTGATGAGGGGTTCAGTCCCAGGACCCCAACATCATGACCTGAGCCAAAGTCAGACCCTTAACCAACTGAGCCATTTAGGTGCGCCTAAATGAAAATATTTCTAAAATATATTAATGCTTCCTTGACTTCTTAAAATGCTGAATTTAGCTGCCCATTAATGCCAGCATTCTGACGAATTCAGTAATGCCACAATGGCCTGGTGAACTGTTGAGGTATGGAAGACTATTTTTGCCCTTCTCCTAAGTGGCCTCAGCTGTTACGCTTTTTGAATCTAGGTCTGTTGTGTGTGTGTGTGTGTGTGTGTGTGTGTGTGTGTTTTATTTCTTCCTTCGCCAGCTTATTAGCCCTGTTGATGCAGCCCATTTCCTTTATTTTTCTGTTGTAATCTGTTGTAGTTTGGTAAGCCAGACAAACTTGTTCAGATTTGTTTGGAATAAGAATAAATCGTTTCTGAGAGTTTGAATGTTGAGTTGATGAGTCCCGGTACACGACCTTCAGTACATGGTCTTTGTGATACTGGTGTTGATTATTCAGAGGCTTTTTGTCCAGACATGTGCTGACCAGTATGATAGCCATTAGCTGTAGGTGGCTACTGAGTGTTTGAAATGTGTTTAGTTTGCATCGAGATGTACTATAAAATCTATACCAGATTTCAATACGAAGAATGTAGTTATTTTTCCTGTTGATTATATGTTGAAATTATGATATTTTAGATATATAGAATTAAATATTTAAATAAATTTCACCTGTTTCTTTTTTACTTTTTTTAATATGACTACTAGAAAATTTGAAGTAATATTTGTAGATTACATTATATTGATTGTAATTCAGGTAATTTATCTTACTTGGTAGTAATATCCTTATGAATGAGATAGATGGTGGTTGTACTGTAAAATCATGAGAATTAGCGGGTAAGATTCCAGCATCTCTTTCTATCCTTGGTGTAAGAAATTGTAAAAGTGCAGGGTTCCTGGGTAGCACAGTGGTTAAGCATCTGCCTTTGGCTCAGGGCGTGATCCCAGCGTTCTGGGATCGAGCCCCACATCCGGCTCCTCCGCTACGAGCCTGCTTCTTCCTCTCCCACTACCCCTGCTTCTGTTCCCTCTCTCACTGGCTGTCTCTGTCATGTCAAATAAATAAATAAAATCTTAAAAAAAAAACTTAAAAAAAATTGTAAAAGTGCTTAATAGCATGGACCTCAGACCTCAGACATCAGACTTCAGTTCTGCTACTCCTCAGTTGTATGACCTAAGGCAAGTTACTTAAGCTTCTCAAAATCTGTTTCCTTATCTGAAATATGAGGAAAACAATATCAAACTTCTTATGGTTATTGTGAGGATTAACATGTAAAACATTTTCATAATAGTGCATATCAAGTGAGAAATAAACTGCTGAATTGAACAGTAGCTGTTAACTTGTTTCTAGGCCACTTTGGTGACATTTTTGTTTGTTGTATTTGATTCCTATAGGGAGTAGAATCAGGGTTGATCCAGACAGAAAAAAGGGATCTGCTTTTGGTTATCTTTTTTTTTTTTTCTTTCTTGTCATTCTGTATTTTTAATTATATATGGCATATAATTTGCTCTGAAGAGATAAGAAACTTTGTTCCTCCTTAGGCTTTTGATGGGTGAATGTAAATTAAACATTCCAGCAGAACTTGTTTTTGTTATGGTTCTGTCGTGCTTAGATGGAAAGTCTGGTCATTGTATACCTGACACTTTGTTTTAACAAACGATTCTAGCTGAGACATTGCAGATTTGATGGGAGTATAGATTAGAGCCTTTGTTTTCATTTTCAGCATATGCTTCAAATATGTAACAGAATAAAAGTACTCAGTAGAATCTTTCTCGACTGTCATTCATTTCCTAGTTTATTTAAGCTAGTCATTTTTGAGTGATTACTTTGCATTCAGTATTTTTTCAAGCAATATGAAGAATTCTAAAGAAGTTCTGTCATCTTCAAGCAGTTTATTATCTTGGCAGTGGTAAGGGACAGGAATAAGACTGTCATGTGTAAACATTTTGAATGTTTTCTTCTTTTATAATTTTCTTAAATCTACCCCCCTTCCCTGGCCAAAAAAGAGAAGGAAAAGGGAAGGAGTACAGAGGTGTATAAAGTTAGTAACACTGTCCCCACCTCTCCTAAAGTATGTTGGGAGGTCACCAATGTCAATTTTGGTTTGTAGCCTTTCACACTTAAGAAATATTTTTAAGTAAGCCAAGGTGATAGTTGTATGGTTATCTGTTGAAGGGATTTCTCTGTTTTCCAGCAAAGTATAGGCACACCCCCACCCTTTGAGGCCTTCCTCTACCCAGGTGCTCAAACCAGTCATCTTGGAATTAATTGATTTCTTTCTTTCCTTCACTTGCCACATGCAAATCCTCACAAGTCTTTAGGATTGTACCTTCCCAATTCAATTTAATCCATGCATTTCTTTCTAACTCCATTGCCTCGAATCCAAGCCACATGCCAAGTCTCCTAATGTACATTCTCTGCCAGCTCCACGGCCCCAGCCTGTTCTCCATATGGTAGCAAGTGTTATTCATTGTCTTAAAATGGGACTTGTATTTTGCCCTCATATGCCCCTACCCTTCAGTGGTATCCCATTACCCCATTCTCTGGCATTTCCCCCAGGCTCACGAAGTTGTGAAATTGTTCTCTACTTAGCACGTACTTTGTTACTGAGCACTTACCAGATGCTGGGCAGTGTTTTAAGAGATTGTCATATTAACTCATTTAATCTCCTAACTATGAAGTAGGTAATCCCCATTTTACATATAAGGAAACAGAGTCCCAGAGAGGTTGAGTAGTGTACCCAGTATCACACAGTAGGTTAGGTGGGTTATCAAACCAGACACTCCGCTTTCAGAGTCCTTGTTGTTAACCATTGTTTTAAATGATTTCTTCCTGCGTAGTAGGCACTTGGTGAACAGTTGTTAAATAAGCGAATAAATGTTCCCTCTGTAAACATAACAATTCGAACTCCTTAATTTGGTCTAGAAGATCTGTCATGATCTGGCCTCTGCCAATAGCACTTTCTCTCGTACTCACACTGGCCCTTGCACGGCTGGCTCCCTCTCATTCTGTAGGTCTAAGAGATCTTTTACGACCATCTTACTTAAAGTAGATGCTCCTTATCCTTACTCTTAGTACTTTGCTTTCCTTTTGGGACTTATTACAGTAAATGTTTTTAGCTTGATATATTCCCTGTTTATTCCACAAAAATCTAAATTTCGCGAGGTGTCAGGTCTTATCTGACTCATTCGTAGTTATTTCCCCAGTGCCGACTCCCAGTGCTTGGGAGATGGTAGGTCCTCAGTAAGTATGTGTTGCATGTGGACTAAATATACCTGGGTCCTGGGCAAGGAGGTGTTCTTTCTGTGAGCTGTCCTATGAATGAGGAAGAGAGCCCATAGCTTGAACATCAGTGGCAAATGCTACCCAGCCCACTGAAATCCCAGAGCAAAGTCTAAATGGCAGCCCGTAGAAAATAGAATTAAGAGCCCCAGAATGGCTATTATATTTCCTTTAACTTATATTGAGAACTTTGTTTTTTTCTTTCCTTGCCATGTAAATGTTTTTATTCTTCCTGCTACTCGTAATTGGAGATAAATGGTGAGAATGTTTTGAATACTGCGATGGTGGAAAACAGAAAACCACCTCAGATCGTCTTTAACCGCTAAGGAAACGTATGTAGTGAACAAAGTATAGTAGGGCTGCCCCATGTGTAGTGTGTCAGGGTCTGGCTCCCTTCTTTCCATTTTCTTGGCTCTGTTGTCTTTTGGTGTTGGTTGCAGCCTCTGGCTTCTGTCAAGTTGGCCACAGCAGCCACAGGTTTCACATCCAAGGGTTTCCTTGTCTGGTATCTTTGTCTAAGAGTGAATACTAGGACTGGATCACTGGGTCTTGCCACTACTCACTGGCAAGAGGAATGGAACTACCATGACTGGCTTGGAATCAGTCAGCATTTACTTCTAGCTTTGAGATTGGGTCATCATCCCCTGTGTCCCCTGGGGGAAGGACAAATAGATGCCTGATCAAAAAATGGGAGTTCTATCAGCAATAAAAAGTGGAGACTGGGTGTCGGGCAGGCAGCTCTCAGAGTTTGTGAATAGTGACTTCTGTGGTTTGTCAGCTCTGTCCCAAGTTCTCCAAGTTTGGAGAACTAATTTAAATTTTTGAGAAGCCTTAATCAGGAAGATTTGACTTAGGGTTTTTTGTTTTTGTTTTTGTTTTTCTATACTGATAACCTGGAGCACATTCTTTGTAACTCAGAGGCTTTCATTGTTTAGCAATCAGTACAAAGCTGATAAATAGTAAGGCATCTGCAGCAGATGAGGTCCTATGGGAAGGTAAAAAAAAAAAAAATGTATGCCATCACAGTGAAGTTACAGTCTAGCCCAGGAGATACAGTGCAGGGATATGAACAGTAAAATAGTAATACACAGTAACGATTTAAGAGATCACAAGGCAACTCCATATTAATTGTTAAAAAAGTGGCACAGGCTTGCTATTCCTTGAAGTTTGTAAGATACAGAATCTTGAGCCCCATCCCAGGTCTGCTGAATCAGAAGCTGCATCTTAACAAGATATTCTGATGATTTGTGTTGACATCTGAGTCTGAGAAGCCAGAGTAGAAGTTGAGAGGACAGGTAACTGGTTTGGGCCAGAATGATCTAGAAAGGTTTCTTAGAGGTGAGGCTTGAGCTTCACCTGAAGGACAGGTGCAGCAGTAGGTATTTTTGTGGAAGATAATGTGATTTGAGTCATAAAAGTGTCCAGGTTCATACTGGATTCAGTTATGTCTTTGGTGGGGTCCAGGAATCTGCAGTTTTGTACAGGCTGTACCGACAAATGGGAGGGGATAATGGAATCATGATGCAGGGCCCTCAAGAACACGGGTGGGGAAGTCATCTAGGGAAAGGAGAGGTGAGAACTTTTGCAGAGACCTCGTTTTTAAAGACTACTGTACATGTTTACAGGCTTCTTTTTGTTTTAAGTTAAACCGTCGGCTTTGTTAGGTAATTGAATCATAATTTGGTCATTTACTAATGGAAACAGAACTAGCCTGAGAAACTACTCAAATGAAATCACATTCGATAGTTTAATTATCCATAGCTGTAGGTGGAAGAAGCTTAAAAAAGAGAGCTGTATCACTAAACCAGGACATTTAGCTAGGACGGTGGGCTAAATTGTATATTTCAGTGATTTCCTCCAATAGCCTTCAAGTAACTTTGAGTCTTGACGACGTTAGTTATAAATTTTAGAAGGTTATTTTATATGGTTAAGCACCATAAACTTTGTCTTATACTTTTAGTTGCTCCCTCCTTTTTTTATATTTGAAAATAAAATAAAGCGAAAAGACATATTTTTGAATAGTTTTGAATGATTCCTCAATTTGGTGATTTAGACTAAAGCAAGAGAACATCAAGTCTGTTAAAAGCTGAATTACCAGCTGAGAGGAGGAGCCGTGACGAGCCCATAAAACTGAAACTCACAAAGTCGTGATTTACTGGGGGATGTTTATGACACCAAAGTGTTATTTCAGTTGTTGGGAAATGTATCTTTTTTTTTAAGATTTTATTTCCAAGTAATCTCTACACCCAATGAACTCAGAACCCGGAGATCAGGAGTCATATGTTTCACCGGCTGAGCCAGCCAGGTGCCCCAGGTGAGGAATGTATTTCGAGTTACCCTGTATCCTATACTGATTTGCGTTTTTTTTTTTTTTTAAGATTTTATTTATTTATTTGACAGAGACAGAGATGGCCAGCGAGAGAGGGAACACAAGCAGGGGGAGTGGGAGAGGAAGAAGCAGGCTCATAGCAGAAGAGCCTGATGTGGGGCTCGATCCCAGAACGTTGGGATCACGCCCTGAGCTGAAGGCAGACGCTTAACCACTGTGCCACCCAGGCGCCCCTGATTTGCGTTTTTAGTGGGTTCTCACATTCTTACATTATTCAGATTCAACTTTGTAGAACTTAGGTAATATGAAGGTAGGAACCATGGGGCGCCTGGGTGGCTCAGTCATTAAGTGTCTGCCTTCGGCTCAGGGTGTGATCCCAGGGTCCTGGGGTTGAGCCCCGCATCAGGCTCCCTGCTCTACTGGGAGCGCTGGGAGCCTGCTTCTTCCTCTCCCACTCCCCCTGCTTGTGTTCCCTCTCTCGCTGGCTCTCTCTCTGTCAAATAAATAAGTAAAATCTTTAAAAAAATAAAAAAATAAAATTACGAAGGTAGGAACCATGTCTTTTCTTATCATCACTAGATCTCTAGTATTTAGTGTAGGTAGGTCCTCACATGGTTGATGGACGATTAAGAAATAAAGAATTTTAATTTAAAAAGATTGATTTTTATCTGTCCTTGGAGATAATATGTAAATGGTACAGTAAAAATGAGTTATAGTTAGAAACTATTAGTACAGAAGTGGAAACAAGATGAATAATTTAAAAACCACTAATTTGGAAATAATTTTATATTTTCAGGTTGCAAGAATAAGAACAGTACAAAGACCATCCTTTACCCAGTTTACCTATTAACATGTTACCCCATTTGCTTTATTATTTGCTCCTTCTCTTGAAGTTGTATACACTGTATTCCCTAAGAGTAGGAATATATATCTTGTATCACAACATTATAGTTACCAGCTTCTGTAAAGCAGTCTGTGATCCCCCGCTGCCCCAAACTCCTCTCCTGCTTTCCAGAAGAGAAAACTAAAAGGCAAAACGATTAAGTGACTTACCCAAGTGTAAAGTTCTATAGCTTCTAAGTGGAAAACCCAGCCTGTTTTTTAAGTCAGGTATTGGTCCATGTCCCTAACATCACAGAAGAATCTTTTCTTCTTTTTTTTTCCTCCTGACAAGTCAAATCATTTAGTAATATAATATAGTAATTAAAATTTGTAATTGCTCCTCTAAACCAGATATAACCGTCCCACAGAATAAAGGACTTGATCTATGGAGGACCCTGCGTGACCGTGATGTCCTTAACGGTATATTTAGCTGTAGGATAAGCCCTTAGAAACGTTATTGTTCCATTGTTTTGCTTCTGCTTCTTAGTTTGTATAAATAAGAATGTTCTTGAATTTGAGTGTCTAGATTTTTTTTTTTAGGTTTTTATTTGAGAGAGGGAGAGGGCATTCAAGCGGGACGGGGGTGGGAAGGAGCAGAGGGAGGAGAGAAACAGGCAGACTTCCCACCAACCGTAGAGCACAACATGGGGCTCAGTCTGAAGACCCTTAGATCATGACCTGAGCCAAAAGTATCAGTATGTCCCTTAGCCAGCGGCTTAACCAACTGAGCCGCCCAGGCACCCTTGAGTGTCTTGGTTTTAAAGGGCTTTTAGATTGGCTTGGTTTAAGTCTTGATATATCCTCCTTTGACGACAGATAGAGTAGTATTCCTTTAAAGTGTGAGAGGGGGCTGTTATTTACCAAAACTGCATCTAACAAATGGTGACCAGGTTCCTGGTCTACAAAGAGCAGAGTCCAAAAGGCGTCACGAGGAATTCAAAGTCTAACTGTGGAGTAAACTTCTTTCCTGTCTTTATTTTTTGGCATGTTTTTCCTCTGTGTCAATATTTACCAAAATGTGGTCTGTCCCCCAAATGCATCAGAATTAGAATTGCTTGAAGTGCTGGTTAAAAATTGCAGATTCCTGGATCCCACCAAAGACATACTGAATCCAAATGTCTGGAGGTGAGGCTTGGTAATCTGTATTTTATCTTATTTTTTAAAGATTTATTTATTTATTTTAGAGAGAGAGAGAGTGAGTGTGTGCCTGTGAGCCGGGGGAGGGAGTAGGGAGGGGGATAGGGAGAGAGAATCCTGAACAGACTCTCCACTGAGCGTGGAGCCCGACTTGGGGCTTGATCCCATGATGCATGAGATCATGACCTGAGCCGAAACCAAGTGTCAGATGTTTGACTGACTGAGCCACCCAGGCGCCCCAGTAATCTGCATTTTAAACACACTGCTTGTGGACTTTTATGTATCCTGAGATAGGAGAAGCCTGCTCTTCTAGACTTCTGTCACATCTGTGTCAGTCATCTTCAGAGCTTTTCTGTATTTGTTCTGTGACTTTTTAAAAAAAGATTATTTATGTATTTATTTGAGAGAGGGAGAGAGCACACAGAGGCAGAGAAAGAAGCAGACTCTCCGCTGAGCAGGGAGCCTAATATGGGGCTCGGTCCCAGGACCCTGGGATGGTCACCTGAGCTGAAAAGACAGACGCTTAACCTACTGAGCCCCCCAGGTGCCCCTGTGACTTTTGTTTTACATCATTAGTTCCGCAGTTCTTTCCTCTTTCTTATTTTCGGGAAGAATAAGTAGGGATTCTAATGACTAAGTGCTTGAACTGAAGAACCCATTGTTAGGCCTTGAGTTCTGTGCATGAAGCATCTTTAAAGTCAAGTAACATGTACGAAACTCTTACCATATGCCAGGAACTGTGTCTACCCTAACTGATTTGACCCCCTAATAACGTGGTGTAGGAAGTCAAGTTTCACAGATGGTAAGTAACTTACTAAAGATTACACATCTAGGGACGCCTGGGTGGCTCAGTCGTTAATCGTCTGCCTTCGGCTCAGGGCGTAATCCTGGCGTTCTGGGATCGAGCCCCACATCAGGCTCCTCCGCTATGAGCCTGCTTCTTCCTCTCGCACTCCCCCTGCTTGTGTTCCCTCTCTCGCTGGCTGTCTCTCTCTCTGTCAAATAAATAAATAAAAAAAAATAATAAAATCATTAAAAAAAATAAAGATTACACATGTAGTAAGTAGTGAGGCAGGATTCAAATCCGTATATGTCGGGTTCTAAACCTTGTTCCCTTCATGCTCTGCAGGCCCCGTAGAAGGACGATAGCTTGTGAAGCCTTAGGACTCTCAAGCTTGGTTCTGGCATGTGGTTAGGAAAAACTCTGAAGAAATGAATAATAGAAACCAGGTGACTTTGCCCATTTATCATGTTCTTTTGAGACTTTTACGTTAATCGAAGTCTAAGCAAGCCATTTTGTGTATTCAGACAGCTAAGTTAGATAGAATCCACACTAAAGGTAAAACGAAGCCTTAAAGTTTTTTTTAAGTTTATTCTTCTGGCAGCATGTTGTGTATGCATTCCCTGGAAAATGCGTCGAGTGTCAGGAGCACATTTTTACCTTCCGATCCCAGGCTCGGCTTTCTTACCCTAGTCACTGTCACCCCCACCCCCAATCCCTTAAACACAAAGAAATAGAGAGGAACGAAGTTCAAGCTCACCTTCTTGGGTGTTTTAAAATGACTATTCTAGCAACTGATTAAACTGGGTTTTCTAAGTGAGCCATTCCTTAACCTTGAATTAGTAAAACATTAAAATATTTATGGCATCTACCACTGACCCCTGTTCAGCAATGTAGGAGTTAATCTGGCAGTTTCTGATTAAATACTGGTATTAGGCAATTCAGGAATTACAGCGGAGGCCTAGAGGGAGAAGGGTGAGGAGCAGTGAGTCTGTAAGAGAAACCCCAGATAGCAAGTTAAACAAAACTACCCCTTTTATAAGCACAAAACCTAAATGAATGTGAAGATTCATCTTTATCTGGAAATGGGTGGTTATTTCTGTGTCAGTGGGATTCTTCGTTTTTGCTTTATTTGGGTTTTCTAATTTTTGGGAAAACATTATGGGCATGTATGTTTTTTGTAGAATATGAAATCATAATATTAGAACTATGTTTTCCAAGTTAAAATCTCATCTAGTATGTGTATATTTATACTTGTAATTTGTGCTTATATATTTAAAACAGCTTTATTGAGATATAATTCATATATCATATAATACGTCTATTTGAAGTGTACAATTCGGTGGTGTTTAGTATATTCACAGAGTCGTGCAGCCATCACCACAGTCCAGTTTTAGAACGTTTTTAGCACTCCAGAAAAATTCCCTGTACTCGTTAGCAGTCATTCCCCAACCCTTCTTTCCTTCCTGCCCCATGAAAGCCCTAGGTAGGTGACTACTCATCCACTTTCTGTCTCTATGGGTATGCCTGTTTTGGACATTTCATGTGGATGGAATCATATACTGTGTGTTTTTTAGTGACTGGCTCCTTTCATTTAGCATAATTGTTCGAGGGTCATCCAACTTCTAGCGTGTATCAAAATACTTCATTGCTTTGTATTATTGAATGCTGTTCCACTGTATAGGTATACCATGTTTTCTACATTCTTAATTTTACTTTCTAAATTTAATACTTCTGAGAGACATCTGCTTCTGGGAAGGCAGAGTAGATGCGTTTCTTGTGGTGGTGGTGTTTGTTTGTTTTTCTTTTTTTGCCTGGATCTATCCCAGACTCAGAGCTAGAGTTGCTGGCAGCCGGGAACACAGGTGCAGACAACGTTCTAAGAGAAGCCCACTCTCTCTAGCCAGAGGACCAGGAAAGGGGCAGCCTAGGCTTACGACAGAAGACTCAGGCAATAGCTGCTCTGCTTCAGACACCACAGGGAAAAACGGTGACTGTCCTCCTACCCATGCCAGCAAAGGCCACATGGTTAGCCCAGACTTCCACCCTCTGGCCGTGGTCTATAATGAACAGATCCTTTATTGAACGGCATTGGGTGGTCTCCAGTGGTTTGCCGTTACAAATGGTGCTTCAGTGTTCCTGTCTCTTACTCGTGTCTTCGGGCATCTGTATCAGTGTTTCTACAGAATAAATTTATACGTATGAAATTGTTGGATGAATAGCATAAATAAAGTCTTCAAAAATAACTGTTAGATGGATGACATCAAAATATGGAAATATAAAGGAAGTATGATTTTTTTAAAGTTTTTTTTTTTTTAGAGAGACAGAGAGCACAAGCAGGACAGAGGGAGAGGGACAAGCTGACTCCCTGCAGAGCAGGGAACCCGATGCGGGGCTCGATCCCAGGATCCTGGGATCACGAGCTGAGCTGAAGGTAGCCACTCAACTGACTGAGCCACCCAGGCGTCCCAAGAAGTGTGATATTTTCAGTCTACTTTTTCTCTTATTCTATCTTCCAGTTCAGTGATTCTTTCCTCTGTCCCTTCCATTTGGCTGTTTGGCTGTTGAACTGATGCATCCTTTGAAGTCTTTTTTGTTTGTTTGTTTGTTTGTTTTAGTTATAAAATTTCCTTCTGGTTCTTCTTTACATCTTCTGTTTCTTTGCTGAGGCTTTCTATGTTTTCACTTGTTTCAAGCTGTTCATAATTGCTTGTTGAGGCACTTTTATCATGGCTGCTTTAAAATCTTTGTCAGCAAATTCTAACGTCTCTGTCATCCTGATGGCGACATTATTGATGGACTTTTTTCATTCAGCTTGATTTGGTTCTTAGTATGACAAGTGAGTTTTGATCGAAACTTTGCTATTATCCTATTACGTTGAGCGTCTGGATCTTGTTTAAACCTCTCTAACACTCAAATAAGATTTCTCTGACACTGCGCTGGAGGAGGGTGGGAGGGGAGAAGGGCAATGACCCTGCCTTGTTACAGCCAGATAGAGAATGAATATCTACGGGGCCCTCCAGTGATACCCCTGGGGCAGCTCCTCATTTCTGCTAGGCAGGGGCGGGGGTTCCAGTTCCCTGTGTAGTCTCCCCTGACACCCCGGGTGAGGTGGTCTCATTACCTCTGGTTGATCGTTAATGTCCTGACCACTGTACACTGGGCCTCCTCTGACCCCTACCCGAGCAGGAGGAATACGGCTTCCTTTTACTGGCTGGCAGGGTTGAAAGCCCTGCCTCCCTCCTTGGCCCTCTCGGACACCATTCTGGTGGGCGCATTACAGCCTCTCGGGGGTTAATTGGGAATAAAGTAACGTAGATCATAAAGAAGTTGTATATAGCGTGATCAGATTTTTAAAAGAGAAAGGTAGTATGTATACAGAAAATAAAAATCTAGAAGATTAAGCAACTGGTGAATGGTTCAAAGGTAGGGGAACTCTGACCTTCTGCAGGGTTTCAGTTTTTAAAAATAACGAGTGTACTGTTAGAAGCAGTAAAAAACAAAGTTCTTTTTTTCAAAGGTATACTTTTCTTAGATGCTATTGTTGGATATACCCATGTGTTAATTTTTGTTATAATAAAAAACTGGGTATAGAATAAAGGTATCCTGATTTTCAGTGTATAATGCTTTCCACTCTACCATAACATTCTCCCCAGTCGATTGTACCAGTAGGTTATGTTCAGTGTAGTTCATATTGAAGAGCATGCTTTTGATCTTTTACCCTGAATGGAATTTCATTCAAGTGTTGAAATGGAACTTGATTATTATGACACGCATTAAAGGAGGAAGTTTCTGACTTAGGACTCTAGAGATCAGAATTTTTCCAGTTTCACTACACTCGATGAAAACATGATCTGGGGGCGCCTGGGTGGCACAGCGGTTAAGCGTCTGCCTTCCGCTCAGGGCATGATCCTGGCGTTATGGGATCGAGCCCCACATCAGGCTCTTCCGCTATGAGCCTGCTTCTTCCTCTCCCACTCCCCCTGCTTGTGTTCCCTCTCTCTCTGGCTATCTCTATCTCTGTCGAATAAATAAATAAAATAAAAAAAAAAAACATGATCTGGTTATTAGCTCCCAATCTTCTCATGTTATTAAAAGTTCAGAAAAACTTGTACTTGGCAAGGTTTCTTATTTGAATTGTCATGAGTTTTGGGAGTAGTTAATTCAGATAGCCGTTTTTCAGATCTGTCCTGAAGATGACGCATCTTTTATTTGTGTGTGCATAAAAGAACAGTTTTAAAAGGAGTATGAGATGTGTGAAAGCTTCAGATGTGCCGGCGAGAGTACATTGGTACAATTTGCTTGAAAACTATAAGGAAAGGGGGCCTTTGCATCCTGGCTAGGTCTTCATGCAGCGTCCGTGTCCCGAGGGTCTTCTTTCGGGGACTCTAGAATGTGCCCTGCAGACCATCGTAGGAAATTGTGCTGTGGTATGTTTGATCTGTAGCCAGTGCTGTTTATCTCCAAGCTTGCCTTAGGTTTAATGTCTTTCCAAGAGCCTATATGTCACATCTTTATTACAAATTCTTTACCAGTATAATTATTTTAACGCTGCTATGACAGGCATCTTAGGGAATGATGGTTCCTTTTATAGATTAAACAAATGGGGTAGGACAGAGGGAGTCAGACTTGTTCTTTGTCTACCAAACTTTACTGCTTTTTCAGTAAGTCTGAAATTTGGTATACGTTTTCTTGTCATTACACTTCTGCTGCTAAGCACGTTAATACTGGGAGGGGAAAACAAAACAAGAACGATAGTAAGATTTGAGTCTCGAAGGCGCAACCTTGTGTAAAAATATTAGCAAGCTATATAGAAAGATGATATCTTAACTTATTATCTGTGATAAAC
This sequence comes from Ursus maritimus, assembly GCF_017311325.1. NCBI lineage: Eukaryota > Metazoa > Chordata > Mammalia > Carnivora > Ursidae > Ursus > Ursus maritimus. The sequence goes on from NW_024425786.1 coordinate 18,243,660, forward strand.
TCACTTGTATGTTATCAGTGTTCTATAGGTGTTGGGATGGCCGGCATCTTCAAAACAGCGACTTTGAGCACCAGCTTGTTACCTAGTATCGTAGGGTGACTTAGTACTGTGAACTGCCTTGTACTTTGAAGGAGGAGTATCTTCCTGACCTTCCCGCGCCATTGCCTCTCCGTGTCTTGGGCAGATGTTCTGCTTTGTGATCTCCCTGGGTGCCTGTAACAAAATGAGGATTCCTGGGCCCCACCCAGGAATTCTTCTGAATCAGAATCTCTGGATATAAAGCCCGGAAATCCTCCTTTAAAATGTTTATTTAGATTATTCTAAATCACATTAAAGTATAAGAACGAGACCTTTAGCAAGTCAAGTTTCGTGCGGGTTGGAGTGCTAGAAATTAATATGATTCACAGTGGCCGCAATTCTGTGTGTGTTTCGTTTCTGATAAAGAATAATTAAAAAAACGAGTTCAGTTGTAACTGTCTTCGTGCTATCTGATTAGAGTAGGATTCTGGGATCCTCCTTTTATGCCCATGTATTTTGTTAGTTGTGTTATGTAATCAGGTAACTGCTTTTACTTACTTATTTTTTACTCCACCCTATTTCCCCATTAGTTTAGGAATTAGTAACTTTACTAATGTAGCATCTTACTGAAATGGCTTCTGAATAGTTTGAGAGTTACTTCAGGATAATAAACAGAACTTGAGCCATGCGTCGCTGAATGAGCTGTTGAAAGTTATTTCTGGCTTTCTGCACAGACTTTGTGGTGAAGAGGGCTGTGTTGCTCCCTAGCAAGTGTCAGAATGTTCTCTTCCAGCATGCTGGCTTTCTTTCCCCCACTCCTGTTCCCTGCTTCCCCCGTCCCTCCTTTGTAAACTGGGGGCTCTGTCCCACCCTGATTTTTAGGAAAATTTTACCTCGTCATTGAGCTTGGGGAAGTCGTCAGCTGTTCCGTTCACATTAAGTAGGATTACAGATAGCTTTTTACAAAGATGTCTGGTTATTTTCTTGCTCCTTGAAGGAATGTGTAAAACAGGGTATGGGATTTTCATAATGAATATTTTTTTAAATGGGTGGAGGTTGGTGATTATTTAACTCTTTGGATAACACACCTGCAAGTTTCCCCCTTTATGTTGCTTTTTAAAGAATACTGTCTCATAGAACAAGAAATGGCTTAACATTTCATAAAATTAATTAAAAGCAAATAAATTCAGTGGAACTCACCACATTTTAAGCACTCATTAGCCATATGTCACAAATGACTACTGTATTTGGACAGTGGTAATACAGATCATTTCTACCATTGCAGAAAGTTCTCTAGGACAGTGCTGTAGTAGACTGGCTTTTTTAAAGAAGAGAGGGGGGCGAACGAAAGAGCAGAATAAGAGACCTGAGTTTCCACCCTTCCTTCTACAATGCAACTTTGCCTGTTTTCTCAAATCCTTGATTGTAAGTCAGAAAAAGGTGTGTCATTTTAAGTATCATCCCTTTGACCCTGTTCTTCCACGTTGATTTCTCTTTCCCAGGCTGGCAGTGATGGTGAAAGCATAGGAAACTGCCCCTTTTCCCAGAGGCTCTTCATGATTCTTTGGCTCAAAGGAGTTGTATTTAGTGTCACAACGGTGGACCTGAAGAGGTAAGACTTTGTTGTTGCCATTTGAAATTAACTGAAGTTGAGTATATACTGTTTTGTTTGATTCTCTCCCCATTCCTCACTTTGCATGCATATGTTCTCTAAAGGAAATAAATCTATTTGTTAAAGTTCAGCTGATTTGTGGACAAATTTAACTTGTAAAAGTGTTATGGATAATTCACAATGTCAGTAAATTGCATTTGCTGGCCACTCAGTATTTTGAAGAACTTACTGTATGTTTACTTTTAATTTCAAGAGCAGCACCGGGAACTAAATTTTAGTGTAAATGCAGGGAAATTTTTGACTTTCCAGTGTAAACGTGGAGCTATGAAGAGCTTTCTAAGCAGACCACTTCTTGGTTTAAAATGTACTAAACACGTGGTGTATATAATCTGGATTCTTAAAGATAAGGGTGGGATTTTAGGAGGATGAATACTACTGTGGTCTGTTTCATTTACTGTACTTTTCAGGGAATAATAGGAGTTTTCTGTAATATGATTTTAACCGTATTTCATTAAATATAATTGTAAAAGAAGAGTGATTACGCATGGCCCTGTGATTGTTCTTGCTAGTTAAAAACTGTTTCTGACTTTCTCTTTGTAGACCGCAGTGGAGAGGGCTGAGAAGAGCCCTGATAAATAGTGAGCTCCTTTTACTCCGGAGCTTTGGTTCTTCCTTAGCAAACAGGTTTGAGGTGAAGAACATTCATACTTAGGGGAGAAGAAGAGACTTAAGGGTTAAGAGCAGTTATACTAATAGAAAATCTAGCATTGAACATGGAAATGTATCACCTCTTGAGACTAAGGCAACAACATCGTTTGTTGCTTTTTTTTTTTTTTAAAGCATATCAGTCACGACCAGTGTCCAGGAAAAACTGTGGACGGGCTGTCACATGATGGGTGGCGGAATTCTTGCATGTTATTCCTCCGGGCGTCGCCGAGAGAGAGTTATCTGGGAGCTGTCATCCCGTTCCCAGTTCTCGGCAGGCGTTCCCTGGTTCTGCCGGTTCTTTCGACTTGATTCTTTCCTTAACTGCTAGTGCACTTACTTGAGATTTTGGAGACCTAAGATTTGTGTATTGAAAATAAGCCATGATTCTTCCGGGACCCCCTTCAGTTCTGTATATGAAAGCAGAGGTCCGCCTGAGAGTTCAAACTGCAGGCTCTTTCAAAGATAGACCTACCTCATTTTGGACAGAGCTGCTGTAAGAATGAAATAATTCAAGTAGTTATCCCTCTATTACTGTTTTTTTCCCTACACGCACTCAAAAAGGAAGTTTCTCAATGTAACTTCTAAAAATAGACCATGCTACCAGGCACACCCTGACTGTGTCTTAAAATACATGGATTTCTCCTATTCCATTTTTGGCTTGGAGCAAGTGAGTTGACTGCCACGCTTCGAGAAAGCCTTCTTTGAGGAGCTCGACACAGTGCTTGATTGTGGCCCATACCAGTGATGGCGCCATAAACGAGGGGAGTCTGGTTCAGGGAAGGAAGTGAACTCACAGTGGCTGTTTCACTTTTCCTGTACAAACTCCTGATGACGTGAGTTCTGTATGTTGGTTGATGTTTGAGGACTCGTATATGTTTAAGAGGAGTATAGCCTCCATGTGCAAAGTGACACCTGGGAAGTAGGATGAAAGATTCAGGGCTTCCTAATCAGTCAGTATTACCATCCAGAGAAGGTGTCTATTTTCTAGGGCTTTTTGTAAAATCAACAGAGAGCACTTAAAGTAGGAAGCCATATTAGTTTCCTTTAGAAATCTTAGGTCTGTGGTACATTGAAAACCTGCTTCTCAAGGGCCGTTAAAAGTATAGAAGTTGGACAGGATAATGAATCCTCTTCACCCCCAGCCCCTGGTCATCAGCTTCCCCCTCACAGGTACCACTGCATTTAGGTTTGGTCTTTATCCTTCCGGACCTATGAATTTACACACTTACAGTCTTGAGTCAGATTTCAAGAGAGTGAACATGGGCTCAAAAAACCATTATAAGATAAAGTCACAGATGAGTTAAACACTCCATAGTAAGAAGTACCTTTCATAATCTTAACTTTAAAACTTTAGATATGACTGCTTTTATAAAACTGGGGGGGGAGAAAATGCCTCTAGTGCTTATTTCTTGCTTTTCCTGCTAATTGCTAGTTCTTTGCTGAAGAGGACCGATCGCAGAACCAGCCGGAGGAGAGCGATAAGACTCTATTGCAAGCTATTTAGAGGCCCACTCTGTGCTCTGAGAAAATTATTGTTACATGACATTTCATCCATAAGAACAAGCTGCTTTCCAGTTCTGGCACCATGTGACACGTTCTCTTTGAATCTCAGTTGGTGTTAATGACTATGCTGGTGGTATTCGTGTGCCCCTGGGAGGCTTGGAACGATCTCCCACTGCCTGCCTGCCAGTGCTGCCTTAATGCTTTAGTGGGAGTCATCTCTAAACCTCATTTTCTGTTGAGGCTGCAATTGTATTACAGAACTTGCAGATTAAAAAAAAAAAAGTGCCCAGCCTTCAGAAGGAATTTAGACTTACATCAACCACCGTTTAAGCAAAATCTTCAGCTGAATATAAATGAAAATATTAAACTTTCGGGGCATATTGAAAGATGTCATATGGTTTCACTCATTTATGGAACATAAGAAGTAGGAAGATCGGTAGGAGAAGAAAGGGAAGAAGGGGGGGTAAACAGAAGGGGGAATGAACCATGAGAGACTATGGACTCTGGGAAACAAACAAACTGAGGGCGTCAGAGGGGAGGGGGCGGGGGAATGGGATAGGCTGGGGATAGGTATTAAGGAGGGCACGTATTGCGTGGTGCACTGGGTGTTATACGCAAACAATGAGTCATGGAACTCTACATCAAAAACTAGGGATGTACTGTATGGTGACTAACATAATATAATAAAAAAATATTAAAAAAAAAAAAGGAAAGATGTTATCACATGTCATCAAATGGGGAGCAGTGGATTAGGGATAGAGACCTGGTTCTGTGTGGAAAGAGCCCTGTCACTGGTTTCCCTAGGACATTGGGCAAGACGCCTCATCTTTGGAGGAGGTCAGTTACTCCTTTTTAAAGTCAGGAAAAAGGAAGGAAAACATTAACATTTCTTCTTCTTCAGTGTCTCCTTTGTGCTGACCACTGTTCGGGTACTTTTTACTACTCATCAAACCATTTTCAGACCTGTCGTTGAATAGAATTCATTGTTTTATATCATACTTCCTGGCTGACAGGAAGATGAAAATCTTTGAAGATTTCTGCTACCTTTATTATGCCCAGAAATTTTTAAATCAGTGGTCAGCATCTTTAGAGCACAGGTAAGCCTGAGAGGCAGGCAAAGGGAAGAAAGAAGAAACAGTGACAACAATAGTGTCCCCCCCCATCTCTCTCTTTGTCTCTGTTTGTCTCACACATACACACACACCTGAGACGCTGACGTGGGTAAAGCTGAGTGTCACATACTTGTTAGGTAAGCGTTTCTAGTTTTGAGAAATGAGAGTGGAAATGATAACTTTAAGAAATTAGCTTTTTATTATAAAAGCAGTGATATCTGCTGTATTCCCAGTGAATAAAATCCCTCCTCTGTGATATTCTCTGAGAAAATAAATACATTGGAGAAGACTGCTTTTAAAAAATCTGAGAAATGTATGCTTCCATTTTCCCATTTCCTCCTTAAACACTGAAACTTTCTAATGGTTTGCATTGTCACAAATGGTTTCCTGCCTCGTCACATACCATTTGTAATGTATTGTGTAAGGCTCCCTTGTTAATTGCCGTAATAATAGCGTAAAGTTTTAGAAACTTATTATGATAGTTTAAACATTAATAATTTTGTAACGATTTAACACAGAGCCATAAAACTGATAGTTCTGCGTATCTTGAAAGTCATTTATAAACTCAGAACAAAATCTGATTTCTGAATAGATCCTTCAGGTAGTTTGTTTTCTTATGTCTCTGTGGTTCCATCCTTCTGCAAACAGTCTTCAGCAAGCCGAGAGGCCAGTTTGATTTCCAGGTGGTGACAGTGGTGTGAAGGACACATACAGAGAGACTGAATGGAATGGAACAGGCCAGCTTGTAGAGAGACCCGCCATTTCCTGCTGTTGGCGGGTCAGGAGAGTACAGACTCCCCGCTTTCCCTTCGTGAGGTTGACTTGAGCTGCATGAAGCCCTTGTTACCCCTGCAGATCAAGATAGGTGTCTCGTAAACGCATTCTGAATCATGTGGATGCCCCCTGTATCTGTTTTGAGGGTGACGGGACAGAAACACGGAGTGAGACAAACAGACATGGACAGTCATACAGAGAGAGAGAGAGCACGCTTCACTGCAATGTCTTTATGGTCTTTTTCAAAATGATTTCAAAGATAATACATCCTGTTGAGGTCACTAAGAGCTGAATTAGAACAGATTATTGGTGAATCTTTTTCTAAACCTATCAGTGTAAACTCTCCAAACTGTGTTAAGAAAATCTCTTAAGAATTCTAGAAGCTGTATTTGAAACCTTTTGGTGGGTGCTGTTTTGACATGATTGCTCAGCAAATTGACATTAAAGTAGACAAAAGATTTGGCAGTATACCATGTCATCAAAGTAAAATCCTTTGGTTGAATTGGAACACATAGACCGATGCTCCGTAACTAGGCCCTTGGTGTGTATGTTTTAGTGAATCCATGATTCATTCATTCCACTGGTGACTTTAGTCAGAATATGGCAAACCTAGTGAAGAATAATTAATAGGAGCACAGTATTCTGAAACCAAGGATTTTTGGTGTTAACTTTTTTTTCATACTTGCCATGTTTTCTTGATTTGTGTGGATGAATTTTATGCCTTGAAAATCAGTACCTTCAAAAAAACTCAATTAAAAATAGAAGTTCTAGGGGTGCCTGGGTGGCTCAGTTGGTTAAGCATCTCTTAGTTTCAGCCCAGTTCATGATCTCAGTGTTGAGACTGGCTCCACGCTCAGTGGACTCAAGATTCTCTCACCCGTTCCCACCCCCCCGCCCTCTCCCCCCACACCGTGTGTGTATGGGGGGGGGTGTATACCCGCATGCGCTCTCTTTCTCTCTCTCTCAAAATCTTTTAAAAAAATATTTATATATTTTATATATTTTCTACATACTTAGTATTTTCCCCCTCTGTTTAGTGGAGTCAGCTAGTTACAAAATAGGTCATCTTTAAGAACCGGCTCCTGTGTCCTGCGGCTGTACTGTACTCATTTTATAAGAAGCAGCTGGAGCCGGGCCACCTGTGCAGTGTTCGCCAATTGTTGCAACTGTACTGAATTAAACTTTAATTGAAGTTAAGCCACTTAAGTTGCTTAAAGTATTAGGTCCCATGGGGTTCCTCCTAGTCCTCCTTTCCCTCTCTGTCTCTTATATTGGTTTGTTTCTCTTTATTTCCTTTTCTTCAACCAGAAGCAAAATGGGAGAGAACAGAATTTTTGTCATCTACTCTGACAAAAAAAAAAAAAAAAAGACTCCTCAAATAAGTAACATTAAAAATAAGAAAACTCCCAAACCTTGAAGAGTGTTTGCGCTCTTCTCTCATAGCATGAATTATATGCACTTTGCTTTTTCTAGATGTCACTTAAGGGAATGAGTTTGAATGAAGGGATTTTATGAAACAAACCAAAGATCTCCTGAAATTTTTAGCCATTGCCTATCCGTTCAGTTTCATTTCTGTCATACTGTGCTTTGTGAAATGTTAAGTTTCTGTGCCGCGTCTGTAAAATGAGCCTTTGTGGGTCAAACAAAACACCCGAGGCCTTGGGAGTGCCAGGTGAGATTCTGCTCGGCTCATGACTCGATACAGCTTCTAAGTCACCTCGGTGTTGGCAACTTGAACATTTATTTTGAAGTCTGCTACTCCATTCAGACGCCTCCAGGTTTCTTCTGGGATCTACTTTCACTTGGAGTAAGGACCCAACATGGTTGCCCTTCATCTCAACACTTAATCCTAGAAAATAGTTTCATTGCCTTTTTTTTTTTTTTTTAAATCAATATACCTTTTCTGCAGAAACGGTGGACTATTCACTAGTCACTGATATTAGTAGAAAATTGGTAATCATATGGTTGGTTTCACTTTTACTTACAAGACTCTATTTTTTTTTAAATGATTTTATTTATTTATTTATTTATTTGAGAGAGAGAGAAAGAGAAAGCACAAAAGGGGGGAGGGACAGAGGGAGAAGCAGACTCCCCGCTGAGCAGAGAGCCCAATGTGGGACTCGATCCTGGAACTCCGAGATCATGACCCGAGCTGAAGGCAGATGCTTAACCGACTGAGCCACCCAGGCGTCCAACTTACAGGTCTCTATTAATCAGATTTCTTATTACAGTCAGTTAATGCTAGATAACCAGTTTTGAACCATCAGACTCTAAGTAGAGTTTAAAACTGCCAGCCCCATCTCCTGCCTAATGCTATGTTAATGTGATACTGAAAGCAGGCATGGATCTCATTTGCATACTTTGGTTTAGCTCATGTTCACAAGCCTTATTTGATTTGACCTTCACAGGCAAAGTGGGTCTTATATTGGAGTACAGAGCAGGAAATCCAAAGAGGTTTTGATTTCCTTTGTCACGTAGCTGGTAGATGGCAGAACTATGCAATTTGGGACTTTAACCAGGTCATTTTTATTCAGTCTTTGGCTCTTTCTTCTCTCCCATGCCAATTTTATCCCTCCCCTAATAAATACTTTTATTTGGAGAGCTAAAAGCCGTCATAATTTATTATAGAATAGCTGTTACTTATTTTGCTGCCCTCCCCGCAATGGGTTATTGTAAAGCATCTATCCCTTTCTTTCCCTTTATCTAACTCTACCTTGTTCATGAAAAAATTATTTGTAAAACATACAGATGCATGTTATTACCTTACATTTAGGCATTAATGGACTGTTAGTCATAAAAATGTTGATGGATATGTTTTCTAACTTTGGAATGAGAAAAGTCTTTTTTTTTTTTTTTAAGATTTATTTATTCATTAAAGAGGGTGAGCAGTGACGGGCGAGGGACAGAGAGAGAGAGAATCTCCAGCAGACTCCCCGCTGAGCTCGGAGCCCAATGCGAGGTTCCATCCCATGACCCTGAGTCATGATCAGAGCTGAAACCAAGAGTTGGATGCTTAACCAACTGAGCCACCCAGGTGGCCCCCCTTAACTTTAAAATGTTAAGATTTGAAAATAAATTTATACACTCTGAACTGTTAAGGTTTCTGGACCCTTGGTCCAGGTCTTCATGTGTTGAGGAGGAAATAAAGCATAACTGGGAACATCTGTGAGCTGTGAGTGGGAACGTGAGGGGGACTTGAAGACCAAAGATGGTGCTGTCTGGGGCCTGTTGGACTTGCTAGTGATCAAGGAACGGGTGGTCAGGGTGAGAAGTAAAAAGGACTAGCCAGACAAACCAAGGAAATGAAACCCAGAAACAGACTAGTTCTGACCTGGATTCGAGTACTTACATGAGTTCCACGAGTCTCATGGCATACGTCACTGTTTAAATAAACGTGGATCTGGAAGACTTACTCAGCTTTCATGTATTCCCATCATTTTGTGCTCAACTTTACCTTCTCAGACCAAAGTATACTCAGGAAAGGAATCAGAATTGAACATCAAGTCAGATTTTGACTTTTAAAAGTCCCCTGTTAGAGCTTCAGTTCTTCTACAAGTTGCTAGAAAACGTGTCTTATTTTTCTTTGGCTTGGGAGGGGATGGGCTCTAGAGCTTGGTAGGGGGCTCTGAGCTAGAAAATGTGGACTGATCGGATAATTAATAAGTCTTTGTATTTTTGGAATGTAGTCATAGATGAAGCACTTTCCAAACCTGAATGGGTGGAGGGAGAAAAAAAAGGGAGAGGGACAGTGAAGGAATACGTATAAGACCAAGGAAAATTGATAAGCTGGGATGAGTAGAGATTTTGAGGTACACTCTATTTTAAAAATTCTTTTCAATGACAAAGTATTTCACCTTCCTGAGACACTTAGAGATATGCTTTGTCCAAATTCTGTGCATTTGTGTTAGAGAAGGAAGGAAGGGCTGTAATAATGGGTGGGGGGAAAGTTCTTTGAAGCAGTTTTATAGTGCTTTTTTTGTTTTAAGCTTTTTAAGTGTATCTTTTTAATTATGAAAGTTTTCAAACACATACACAAGAATAGAATAAACTTCCCCCTAAATTCAACTCAGTTATTGAGATTTTACCCATTTGCTTTGTCCCTTTTCTTCTTTTTCTTTTCCCCCCCGTTCTGTTTTAAAGCAAATCCTGGGAATCCTGTCATTTCAATCCTCCATACTTCACTGTACATCTCCAAATAATTACATTTTCTTACCCAACCACGCTGCCATTATCATGTCTAATCTCCAGCATATGATCTGATCTCCCCAGTTATCTCCAAAATACCTTTTTTTCTTTGACTGATCTGTTCATATCGGGATCGAAACAGATTTTACTGGTTATGTCTGATTGTTACATCTCTCTCTCTCTCTTTTTTTTAAGATTTTATTTATTTATTTGACACGGAGAGAGAGAGAGAGAGCACAAGCAGGGGGAGGAGCAGGAGAGGGAGAAGCAGCTTCCTGCTAAGCAGGGACCCCGATCTGGGGCTCGATCCCAGGACCCTGGGATCATGACCTGAGGCAGATGCTTAACCCACTGAGGCTCAGGTGCCCCAATGTCTCTTAAATTTTTCTTAATCTATAACAGTCCCTTCCAGCCACCACTTGTGGCTTTTTCCCCTCATGCCATTAACTCGTAGAAATCCATTCTGTTGAACTGTAGAGTGTCCCGAATTCTGTATTTGGCCGATGGCTTCCTTGAGGTATCATTTACCTTTGTTCTGCATCTCCTCAAGTTTCCTGTTAAGTGAACGTTTTGGTCTCAGAACTCCTTTATACTTTTAAATTATTGAGGACTTCAAAGAGCTTTCAGTTATGTGGGTCATATCTATGAGAAATTTAAAACATATTTACTCGTTAGAACAATCGTGAACTTATTATTTGTTATCACGAAATATGTTTTTAATTAAAACTATGTTTTCCAAAACAAAATTAGTTGGGAGAGTGGCATTGTTTTACATTTTGGTACATCTCTTATGTCTGCCTTAATAGAAGACGGATTCTCCTGTCTGTTTCCATATATATATATATATATATATACTTTGTGATAACACGCAAGTAGCCTACGGAAAACTCGACTATACAGGCATGAGAGAGAGGAAGGGTGGAAAAAGTAAATGATGTCTTAGTATTATGAGAATGATTTTGACCTTATGAACCACCTGGTGAAAGGGTCCCCTAGACCCTAGACCCCCCCCCCC
>NW_024425786.1:18254596-18329411 GCF_017311325.1 Ursus maritimus
CCCCCCCCCCCACGAATACTTCGTAGATAGTCATGTATGCTCTGTATTTTGTCATTGGGATATACACACTATCTGGTCATTATTACTGATTCTAGGATTCACTGGTGGGCTTAGGTGAGCCATTTTGCTTTTTAGTAGAGTGGTACCAACATTCCATGCTACTAGTAGTTGTAAGTATCCACTTTCACCATCTTTATCAGTGTTCTGTTGATTTTCAGTTTTTCTTAATAGGAGAGAAATGTCATCATAGTTTACTCTTGAATTTCTTTGATAATAGTTTTTTACGTTTTTCCACGTGTTCACTTATTTTATCTATTGTGTATCGATTTCTTCTGACTCCTGTTTGACTTGTTGATGGCTTTTTAATGAATTTGGACAAAATTCTTACCTAATGTGTATTTTGAGCCTGTCTTCACTATAATAATTTGCCCTTTCTGTATTGTGCCTTCCTTTGGTTATGCTATGTTTTATATACTGAAGTCATTTTGACTGGTGATCTTTTTCCTTGTTGAGTGTGGACTTCTAGGAAAATGGAAAATTGGTAGCAATTGAATTTGGAATCTCATAGTTAGAAAGGACTGTAGGAATTAGCTGCTCTTCCTTATTTTACAAAAAAAAAGAAGAAGACGATGACGACCTAGAGAATTTATGGTTTATTTGTCTACACAATGAGTTGGCGCTAGAGTTGAGACTAGAGACTGTTTCCTCTCAGTTCTACCACCATTTCTAATAAACACTTCAGTTGAATTTGGAATGAGAATGAAGGAGGACTTTGTCTTTTGGTTAGTATCAGAGGTTCCTGATTTTCTTATTATGTATTTTGTGCTTTGGGAAGGTTTGCTTCTTAGTAGAATGGTATTGCAGCTGTTAAACTAGTAGGAAAAAAATACTATTTACTTTTCTTTCTTTTTTTTTTTCTTTCTTGGTTTTTTTGGTTTTTTTTTTTGGTTTTTGAGAGAGAGTTGGGAGGGGTAGAGGGAGAGAGAGAGTCTTAAGCAGGCTCCACACCCAGCATGGAACCTGATGTGGGGCTTGATCTCATGACCCTGAGATCATGACCTGAGCTGAAATCCAGAGTCGTATGCTTAACCGACTGAGCCACCTTGGTGCCCCCCAAAATACTATTTCTTACTCATTTTTATGTATGTAAACATTTAGAACCACTCTGAGTAATTTAAAGTATTGTTGCCTTCCCAGAGTAAAACATGATCCAATTTTGACTGTTTTGACAGGAAGCCTGCAGACCTGCAGAACTTGGCTCCTGGGACCCACCCACCATTTATAACTTTCAACAATGAAGTCAAAACGGATGTAAATAAGATTGAAGAATTTCTTGAAGAAGTCTTATGCCCTCCCAAGTGAGTATCACAGAAAACATGCGTGGAAATATTACCATCTCTTTAAAGTTTGGTCTTTTCTGGCCCTTAGAGCTCTTTCTCTGGATGGTACTGGAGTTAAATCCATACAGTGTTAAGTTGCAGCGACTGGGGCTTCTCTTCATTTATTATAATTAATGCTGCACAGATGTCAGAACTGGCTTCTGGCTAGGCCAATAAGCCTAGGGAAGAATGTGAGTAAGCTATAGAGTATACATTGAAAGTAGGTTTGGGACATGGGAGCTCGGTTAGGAAAGACTGGCTCTTTGAGGGGTATTGGTCCCGAACTGAGAGAGAAGTTCAGAGAAGAGAAGAGATGGGGAGAGACAGGTTAAGACTGAACCCAGGGAGAATGTCTTAAGCAGGAGCTGCAGTTTGCTGGGGGATTTCTTATCAGGCCATTTTAAAGGTAACTGTCTGAAGCCGTTACTCAAGGGGATTGACTTTTTAGACTGTGTCCCTGGGATTCAGTTTTTATTTATGTATGTCTCTGAAGTGTTCTAGGTTCCCAGGTCCTACACATTAGTCCACATGGTTAACGATTTTAAGGTACCCGCCTATTTCCTATGATGTGGAGTACAGGTGAGGGATAGAGGGACTGTAATGACAGTTACCTGAATGGCAGATGTGCAGTTTCGCATCATACTGTGCTCTTGGCGTAGGTTCAGGGCCTTACGGATTTCTTCAGGCTTTTCTTGTTCCATTATCCTGAAAACTGAAATGTCGTTTTTCTGGCCCAAGCCTTTCTCGCTAGTTGGTTTGACTTTTACTCTCCATATCCAGATAAATTTCCCAGGAATGGGATTATTGGGTCAGAGGGTTCTAAAATAATCAGTTACTCAGAATTCACTCATTCATTTATTCTGCAGTTCCTAGGCAACAAAGCCTTACGAATACGGTAGTGAATAAGACATAATTCCCGTCCTCAGGAAACACACCCCAGTATGGATGGAGAGGTCGTGTGGTGATGAGGGAAAGTGAGTGGAATCAGGAAAGGCTTTAAAAAAGAGAGAACACTTGGATTCAGCTTTAATTTACAAAAGGTGGCAGCTCACAGGAAGGAATGATGGGCATTCCAGGCTTTCTTCAACTGTAGGAACGACGATTGTAATTATTCCTTCTTTGCTATTCTTCTCAGAGGTAATAGACATGAGGATAGTGGTAGAGCTAATATCAAAATATTCTGGTTTCTTGGTAGCCTGTATAAGACCTATCATAGCTTCTTATTTTTTTATTATTATTATTTTTAATAATGTGTTTTGTTTTTTTAAAGATTTTATTTATTTATCTGACAGAGAGAAAGCGAGAGAGGGAACACAAGCAGGGGGAGTGGGAGAGGGAGAAGCAGGCTTCCTACCGAGCAGGGAGCCCGATGTGCGGCTCAATCCCAGGACCCTGGGATCATGACCTGAGCTGAAGATAGATGCTTAATGACTGAGCCACCCAGGCGCCCCATATCATAACTTTTTTTTTTTTTTTTAAAGATTTTATTTATTTATTTGACAGAGATAGAGACAGCCAGCGAGAGAGGGAACACAAGCAGGGGGAGTGGGAGAGGAAGAAGCAGGCTCATAGCAGAGGAGCCCGATGTGGGGCTCGATCCCATAACGCCGGGATCACGCCCTGAGCCGAAGGCAGACGCTTAACCGCTGTGCCACCCAGGCGCCCCTCTAAGTAAAGTTTTAAAATTCCACTTTGTTTACAGTAGGGAGTATTTTTGATGTTTCTGATGCCTCCGCTGTTACTAACGTTCAGGTGCCAGTGATGGGCCATGCGCGGTGCAGCGTGGGTTATTTCGTGGATTATCTCACTCCTCTCCAAGACTTTGTGGGGAAACTGCAGACGAGGAGTCTCAGTGACTTGTCCTAGTTTTATAGTTACTGGTGGCAGAGCTGGCATACTTCAAAGCCAGGCCTGTAGGACTTCAAAAACCCGTGTTCTATTCTCCTCCTTCTGTTTTTCAGTTTTTTATTTTGTTGAGTTTGACTTTTACAAAAGAGGTGAAATGTAAGTCTTCGATTGGGATTGTGCTTTAGCGAGTGTAAGATTGCAGGCTGGCTCAAGCTTGGAGGAAGGGCAGGAGAGAAATCGAAGATAGTTTCCTGTGATGAGCAGCTGGGACTGAAGGTGGTTGGCAAACTAAATTTAATGAATCCTTTTTAAGAAACAGGTGAGGGGCGCCTGGGTGGCACAGCGGTTAAGCGTCTGCCTTCGGCTCAGGACGTGATCCCGGCGTTGTGGGATCGAGCCCCACATCAGGCTCCTCCGCTATGAGCCTGCTTCTTCCTCTCCCACTCCCCCTGCTTGTGTTCCCTCTCTCACTGGCTGTCTCTATCTCTGTCGAATAAATAAATAAAATCTTAAAAAAAAAAAAAGAAAGAAACAGGTGAGGTTTAACTTCTGATGATTTTTTAATTTCTTTTTTTTTCTTTTTCTTTTTTTTGAGAGAGAGCGTGCCTGTGTGCGCGTGCAAGTGGTGGGGGGAGGGGCAGAGGGAGAGAATCTCAAGCAAACTCCCCGAGCCTGACTCAGGTCTCCATCTATCTCAACCTGAGATCAAGACCTGAGTCGAAATCAAGAGTCAGGTGCTTAACCGACTGAGCTGCCCAGGCGCCCCCGATGAGTTTTTACTTCTGTGCATTGGAACAGTGCCTGTAGATTGGGAGTGCCTTCCCCTTCCTGGGCTCTGCAGCCCCTGATGTGACATGCCGAGGGACAGCAGAGTCTCAGTCATGCAGAATTGTTTCTGGAGAAGGAGCAGGAGGAAGTTCTTTCCAGGACCACCGCGGGCATTCCTTTCCCTTTCCTGTGCTCTAGGGCGTTCAGGGACCATCTGGGCTCTTGGCCTTTCCCCTCGAGGACAAGCAGGACTTCGGGTCCTTCACTACTGCTCATCCTCCTCAGACCCTGTTGGGAGCCGCCTTGTTTCCAGAGCGGAGGAAGAGAAAAGGCAGAGGAGTTGCACAAGCTGGCAGACCAGACTCTAGCATCTCTAATAATATGTTTTTGGCATTTGATGATACTGAGAACAGAGTGTTTTTGTGCGAGCGCTTCTGATTCAGTCATGACAAAGATAAATACGGGCAACTGCTTGTTCCAGAGTTGTTCAGAATCTGGGGACTAGTGAAGAGCTTAGAGCAAGGAACTTGGTGCTGGTTTGTGTGACCAGTATACATAGAAAGAAGAAACTTTATCTTCCTTCTCCTCTGGGGAAAGTATTTATAATATATATATAATATATATATATAATATATATAATATATATATATATAATATATATTTAGTTCCCCTTGCTTGAATGGAGGGAGTACTTTGCCCAAAAAAGCTTTGAAACTTGGATCTTTAAGCAGACCTGTGTGCGTGGCTGACTTAATGGCGGAAGGGTAGAAGGGTAGGGGAGGCTGACAGTTTTGGAGAAGAGCCCTATAAAGTGTTAGTAAGCCCCCCCCTTTTTAAGTGAGAAATACAATGAAAGTGGAATTTACAAGGGTAACTTAATGGGTTGTGTAATCAGACTTTATTCTTACATTCACACGAGAAAGAAAATGTCTGAGGTCTTTCCTAAAAGGGTGGAAATAGTCTGAGCTAGTCTTAGCGTTAGTAGTCTGTGGTGTAATACAGAATGCAGGACGGGTCTGAAAGTCTGCACGCCCCGGTTGCTTGTGCCCATGATGTCGACACATAGCCTTTTACTGATTACTGGCCTGCCTTTTGTCAAATGTTGAAATGAGGCTCTCAGTCATTAAAGAGTTTTGCTTTATCAAGCTATTTGGGAAAGTGAATATGGTGAATTACTAAAATCCAGTGTTTGGGTGAATGTAAAATAAGCTGGCAGCTGATTGGAGCACCTCTTGGTTTAGAATTTGATTTGTCTTTCAGAGAGAACTTGATCTGTAGTTAAACAAGAACAAAAAGAACACTTGATCTGGGGACAGGAAACCTGTGTTGTAGTTTGGCAGTACTTTTCACCAGTCTGGGATTTGGGGGGCTCAAGTATATAACCTTTCTGGAATAGAATTTCCTTTTAGGCAAAACGAGAGTTTGAGGTGAATGGTCTCTTGTAGTTCTAGTATCGTATGCATTAAATTAACAGTACAAATTTAATGATTTGTCTTGGAGAAGAATAAGGCCTGTTTAACCTGCTTTAGAGAACAGTGGTTTGTTTTTTTGTTTTTGTTTTATTTTTTAAGAATTGTAATAGCATGTTTTCATACGGATAAGGATATGCCAATTGCAAATCCTTCTTTAGTCTTACCTGTTCATTTAAATAGGTCTCTAGTAAATACGCTTCTATGTGCTCCTCAGTACAACCTCTGCACTTAGTATAATGCCTGACACAGAGTAGATCCTTAATAATTAGAAAAAAGGAACATATATGAATAATGAATGTATAAATGGTCTGCAGTTTAAGCCTACCTTCAGGTCTTCCTTCATTAGAAAAAGTAGGTACAGCTAAGTATTGGTTGGGGAAAAGAAGAATAATTTTGGAAACTTGGCTAGAGGAAGACATAGATGTATTGAAGAGGCACTTATGTTCCTTGTGCTATTTTTTGTTTGAAATGAGTCAATGAAGTTACTGTATTAAGAGCAGTAAAAACATTTAAACTGGAGGTTGGGTGTTTATTTTTTTATAGTCAAGGGGAATTCAGGGATGTTGAACCTGGAATTAACTCTTTTAGCCCAGGCAGGGGGGGAAAAAAAAAAAAGAGGTTAAAGTTTTGTATAGTTAAGAGGAAAAAATATGTAATATAGTATACATAATATATAACCTCATGAAATTCATTTACCATAATTGTTCACTGAAAAATTCATTCGGTAAATATTTTTGTTTACAAGCGAAATCTTTAAGCTTAAAAATTGAGAGATATTAAAAGGGAAGATAAATTGAGCATGTATGTATTCAGTAGTTATTTTATCATCTCCTATGTCCAGTTTTTTAGCTCTGTCTCTCTTTGAATTCAGAATTGCACATGTAAAAAAATACAAATAAAAAAGCTAACCAGACACTATAGCTTGCAACTGAACTGAATTTCTTCCTAAAAATACCTCACCTTCAATTTTAATTTTAAAAAAGTGGCAAGACAGCCTCCTAAAATATATGAAGAAATCTAAATTACTAGTTTAACGTAAGGTTTTTTCCCCCAAAGTCTTAACTGCACCAAGCCCAGTTCCCAGTGAAATTTTACAGGGCCTTTAAGCCCATGAGTCTTCCTAAAATGGTGCTAATGGTCGGAATTTCTGGGGAGCCGGCTCCCAGTGGGTGTAGCTCTCTGCTGAGGGGAAGAGGGAGGAGCTGAGCCTTCTCACATGTATTTTCCAATTTGAGGAAGAAATAGACACTGAGTATGCGTGTTTGGAATTTAAATACATAAAATACACACTTGTGTGGTTGGAAGAAAAATGTGGGTCATGAATGTCCGTTTTCGAAGCGGATAAAGTTTGTAAGAGCGCTTGTTAGCAAAATTCCCCACATCTTACTGTTCTGTTGCTCAGTGCCACCCTGACAATATCTAGTCCCTGGGAGGTCCTGGAAAATCCCAAGTGTGGGAGTGAAGTGAGTGATCTGCTTCCTGCTGTTTTTGTCCTTAAACTACTGCGGATGACGAGCTGCCCACTTTTCCCTGCTGTCCGGGTGCTTCCATGCGTGGCATATACCAAGAACCTGGTTGGCATTCCTGTTTCCAGAAAGCTCTATAGTTGAAATGTGGCTAGTGCAATGGCGGAAGTGAGTTTTTAACTTTACAGAACCCCGATTCGTTGACATTCCTATTCAGGTAGCCAGCCACGCTTCACTAATGGCTACTGTATTGGGAAATTCAGATGTAGACTATTTCCATCATTGCAGAAAGTTCTTTTGGACAGTGCTGCTCCAGACTTCTCTTTCTAAGGTGCCCATTGGCTTGGCTATGCCTCTGAACAAGTAGACTGTTTCCCCAGCATCCTAATTTATAAGATGGAGGTGGAGCGCGGATGCCCTTTGGTTGCCAAGAATATTAATATGTGAACAAAAACACTGCAGAGCTTTGTTTCCTAAGGAAAAAACACATCTTAAAAATATCATAGAAAACAGATGATGGCATTTCTTAGAGTAGTAACTGTTAAAAGATGTCTAGTAACTCCAACAATGGTTTGTTGATGGAGAGAACCTAACGCTAATGTGTCTTTGGAGGATCTGTTATCCATTCTTACTTTTCCCCCTTAGGTACTTGAAGCTTTCACCAAAACACCCAGAATCAAATACTGCTGGAATGGACATCTTTGCCAAATTCTCTGCATATATCAAGAATTCAAGGCCAGAGGCTAATGAAGGTAAAAACAAAAAACAAAAACAAAAAACCCAAATGATTGGCTTACTGTTGCACTTAAACAAACCAAAAAACCCAACAACAACAACAACAACCCAAATAAATCCAAAAATCCTGTTATGACAGACAATTTAAATAAATATTTTGGAGTCCAGACCTTCCCATTAAGTATTAAAAACTGGCTTTCACAGTTGATTAGAGATTTGATGATAAACCCAGGGTGAGTCCTTAAATTGCTGTTTTCCTGTTTCTAGCTGGTGGGTCAGTGCCTAGCATATGGTAGATGTACGATACAGTGTTTATTGAATGAATTGTTTTCATGAAGGGGGCGCTATACAAAGAATTAATGGTGCGTCAGAAACAGTGAATTGTGTGGTTGTGGTGGTTTGGAATAGATTGCTATAACTTCATTCAAATTATTACTAAATCTTTTGTTTATTATGTGTTCTGGCAGCCTAAAATCAGCCTGGGTGGATTTTTGTGATAATTATCCTTAAAGAGCAATTTGGGGAGTTACCCTAAGAGAGCATTTATACTCCCCAGTCTTCCTAATTTCTTCGCATCCTTAAATGGAATTTCAGTTTCAAGTTCTGTTTTCATGTGAGAATTGTTTAGGGTAGTGCAGATACAAATTCCTTCTTTTATTTATTAAAGGACACTATCTTATTATTTCATTTACCAAACTTACGCATGGTGAAGGGAAGACTCTTTGAAAGAGGTCCGTTTAATGAACCTTGTCTTAACTCCGTCATTCAGTCATTTTTCTTCTCTTTGAGATGTTAAGTATTGTTCTCTCTGAGTAAAACTCTCTAGAGAGAACATTAGTGTTTAATTAAAAGTAATTACGGTAACAAAAACGCCGGCTCCTAAAGACACTTTAATCCATCATGGTTTTGGACGGTTTGGTGGCTTGGGTGCGGTTCTTTTGGGTAGACGTTATGGCTGCAGATGAACAAGAAAACCAAAGGGAAAAAATGATCAGTGCTGGTTAAGCACGAATAAACATCTTTTAAAAAATGGAAACACTTGCTGATTTCCTTCTGTGATTTCAGTGGGCAGAGTTCCAAGCTATTCAGGCTAGTATTTTTTCATTATTAAAATTTAAAATTGCGGCATTTTATAATCTCGTGTTGAATTTCAAGGGTTTCTAGGATAATATTCACTGCATGTGATGTTTTTCTGCAGCAGAGGGAGAGAGGGAAGAGCCGGAGCGTCCTGGCCTGGCTCACAGCTCCTCAGTGTTTTCCAGTAGCTGCCTAGGTTTGGGAACAACTTTCCTAAGTAACTGGCTTTTTCTCTGACTGATGTTTCAGTCTAAGCAATTTATACACTAAACAAACAGTTACAATGGAACCCCTCCTGTCCGCAGACAGTATCTTTTCTGTTGTACCCTTCCTTCCTGCAGGTGACTTCTTTTCTTTTCACAAAATCATCCTTTTATATCCAGATGCTCTTGCCCATAGTTCCTGAACCCTCTGAGTTAAATTCATAATGTTTTTATTTCTCTCTGTAGTTTTTGGAACCTGGAGGGTGGTTGAATTTGACACTTGGGGAGGAAAGGGGAATAAAATGTGTTTGCTTAAAAAAAAACCAACAACAGAAAAAAACCACCAAACCACAAAGAACAAAACCAAACAATTGCTTTGGGGATGGGATAGAGGGGAGAGAACAGGGGAGAAAGTGACTCATTTAAGTATAACTTTGTATTCTATTTTTTCCTATCAGTTTGTAACTGTCTTAAGTAGCCACCTACGCTTACTGTCCTTGGAATGTTGTAACCAATAAGAACAAACAACATAATGGATCATACAGTGTATAACTGAGAAGGCTTTAGAGTAAATTACCTATTGGTAAATAAGAATTCCAGTTGCCAAGCAACTTTCCCTGTAGGGCCTGTCACTGCCAGGAGATTTTAGAAAACAATATTCCAGATCATTTTGGAGCTTACTGAGTAGATGGGATTTGTTGAAGTTGTCTTGTCTGTTTAGTGCAATAAAATGCCTTAAATCTGCCTTGGAAATTAGTGTTCCAGCTCCTTCTTCCCTCAAACTGTAAACCACTTACATAGAGACGGATTTGTCATTTAACATGGTAAATCAGAGTAGGCAAGGTTTTGATTAGTCTTACAGCCTATTACATATTTTACAAAATTCAGTATGTTTGGACAAGTTTAAGACCTCTTAAGACGTAATTCTAAGTAAGGGATTAGATGCCTAGATGCCGTAGTATTGGGCCAGTGAAAGAGAAGGGTCAGTGCTTAAATTGGGTACAAAATAAACAAATAGGGTTTAAAGAATAAAATAAAGGGAAATACGTATAGAGAGAGAGAGAGGGAAGGAGAAAGAAAAGAAAGAAGGAATGAATTCTTTTGGTAACATGTCCAAGCTGATTGGGAATAAGTTTGTGTAATATTTTGAAGCCTTCAAAGAAACTAATAGGTAATTCCTTTTTTGGGAATGGGTTAGATATGACTTGTCCCAGATCTTTTCTTCTCACTTCTATGATTTCATTAATTTATATAAATTATTAAGCTCTCAAATGTAACTAAAAGATAATTTATTAGTGTGTTGGTATTTATAATATTCTTAAGAGCTCAATGAATTTAGCAGTGATGAAATCTGCCATTATATGTTCTACGGCATATTTCATAATGTCCAAATTCCTATTTTTAGTGGAGGCAAGGAATCTATAGGTTCTAATTAGTTCTTTTCAGAATTCGCTCCCTCCCTTTTTTTCTCTCTCTCTGTGGAAGTGTTTGGAATCAGAGGGTGGTGGTTCGTCATTGTAGCTATGGAACCGAATTGTATATTTAATCATCTTTAAATACGCCTTTTTGTTTTTTTAAGATTGTATTTATTTATTTGAGAGAGAGCAAGAGAGAGTGCATGAGCAGGGGGAGGGGCAGAAGGAGAAGCAGGCTCCTCACTGAGCAGGAAGCCGGATGTGGGACTTGATCTCAGGACCCTGGGATCATGACCTGAGCTAAAGGCAGATGCTTAACTGACTGAGCCACCCAGGCGCCCAGTCATCTTTAAATACTCCTGACCTCTCCCTGTTCTCTCTTGGCCTTTAAAAATTTGTTTGCATAAGATGACCCTTTATTGAAATTAGCAGTAGCTTTAAAATATAGTTTTATCCTTGTAAGGCTCATAATTTTGGTTTTCTTCATTGTGAATTGTATTCTTTTTCTACAGCAAATATGGTCATGTTAAATTTAATGCTTCCTGTCTTGCATTTACTCAAATTATACAAGTAATTGAGTAATGTATGCTTATTGGAAAAGTTAAAATAGTTTAGAAATAAATTTAATAAAATGTCAGTGCCCCTTCTTAACCTCATTTGAGCTCTTCCCCAACAGTTAGCATCCATCCTTTTTTTCTATGTAATTTTGCAAACATTGTATATGAGTGTGTATGTGTATATTTACATTCTGCAATTGTTTTTTCCACATATTATGTGGTAGAAGTCCTTCCATATCAAAATATAGATCTACCTCATTTTTTAGGAATACCGCTTAATGTTCCATAATACGGATTTTTATTTAACTGTTTGATAGTCCAGTGGATTGTCTCGAGTTTTTTTACTGTGACAGACAGTGCTGCCAGTGAATGTCCTTGTGCTAGATTCCAAATAGGTCAAAAGATTTTGCCCCTCAAAAGTCTACACCAGTTTATATTCCCAGTAACATGAAAGTATTCATTTCCCCACACTTCTGACCCTGGCATGAGTGTATGAGAGAGAGAGAGACAGGGAGAGAGAGAGTGTGTGTGTGTGCTTTAAAATTTTGCTATAGTTTCATAGGCCAAAAAAAAGTGTTCTAATTTTCAGAACTAATTTAAAAATAATCAGATGGTGTCTATTACAATTCGATACTAAGTTTTTGGAGAGCTTTTCAAATACCTTCTTAGAGACACCAGCATGACCACAGCAGGGCTGTTAGAGAATGATAGTGCTAAGACAAGGAGCGCCTTTCTCGTAGCTTGCTACTGCCGTCTAGTGGTTAGTCTGGACATTTTCTTTATCTTAACCAGATTCCTTCGTGGTTTGTCTTCAGAACTTCGTTATGTTTATTGAGTGACGCTCTTTAGTCTTGGCACCTCTGTCTTTCTTTGTTTTGTTGGCCTTCCTTGTGCTGTTACATAAAAATTGAATGAAACGAACCCACCATTCTTTGTTTGCGTTAACATACCTTTTATTCTGAGATTCTTAGTGAAAAATCATTGACATTCTAGCGCGGCACAGCAGCTCAGCTTCATCGCAGGTGCTTTACTAGGTCCAAAATTGTAGAAAGAATGGTAATTTTAATGTTTACCGCGTTCTTAACTTTAGCCTGTGCGTTGCATCTGGGATTAGAAACATTGTATGTTTCAAACCTTGTAAATTTAGAATGCTTTATTTTTTCTGTTGGATGTATTTGAAAACTCATTCAGGGAAAGGATGAATTTAGAGCAGGGTGAAGATCATAAACTTGCCCAGACTTGCCGTACCTCTCAAGTGCCCTCTGAGACTTGGTTTCAGTGTTTGAATTCAGACAGTATTATCTTCCATAGAAGCCATGACTCTGTTCATTGTAATCGGATCAAAGAATAAGTCCTTATATCGGTCTTATATCTGTGTATTTACTCTGTATTCACTAATTTTGATAGGAAGCATATTGAATCTTTAAGTTGGTTCTTTTACAGTCCTGAGATTCTCCTGTCCCTTTGTTCTTATCATCCCCACTCCCTTTTAAGGACAGCCATGAAAAGTTTTCCATCCTGTCCCGGACTCCTTACTAACCTCGCTGTTTCTCACATTTCCTTCTCTTGTCGGTTTATAAATTTAACATTTCATGACTATGTCCATCATCAATAACTTCTGTGTCATCAATGAAAGGTTATATTTATTGCTTTTGTATTTTTGATCTTTTATTTTAAATGGCTTGCTTCCTTGTCACTTCCACAGTTGCAGAACTCAATTCTTCAACTTTAGTTTACTGGGCTCCTGTGTCCTCCTGTTTAACTCTTTTCTGTAAGAAATAAACTAGCTTGATCCTGGCTATGGCTAGAGTGAGCTTTTATCAATAAAATAGGTAGTTCTTTGATCCTGATCTTGTCGTTCGTCACTTGACATACATACATTCCAATTTGTTTGATATTTCCCTAAGTAAAAAATTTTACGAATTCTTCTTTACATTTTAAAATGGCTCTTATGTTCTATAGCAAAATGCGGTCCTACCTCCTTTTCAGGTTCCCACAAAGATACGACAGATACAAGTGTCTCCACTCATCTGGCTGTAAATAATGTCTGTCCTACATGTTCACCTGATTTCCTTTTGAACCTTCTCCAGACATTAAAGAAACTCCAAATTTTTATATTATTAGCCTTTCTCAGTCTGTGGCAGATGCTGATCAGATGTTTAATTTGTACTTCGATAGAATGCCATGAATTTCAGGGGATGTACGGAGGAAGCCCAGGACATGGACTTTACCTTCAAAGAATATAGAGTGCAGTTGGGGAAGCAAGAATAATACATTGATTTAATAACAAGAATTAGAAGGAAGAGGTTGGTAGACTATTAATTTAATATAAACCAGCCCAGAGTTTAAAGATTTAACAGCTCTAAAAATCTAACAGTGCTAATATTAAAAGACTGAACATAACTAATACTTTTTTTTTTAAGAGAGAGTGTGAGCTTGGGGGGCTGGGGAGGGGCAGAGGGGGAGAGAGAATCTCCACACCCAGCATGGAGCCCAACAAGGGGCTCCCTCTCTCGACCCTGAGATCATGACCCGAGCTGAAATCAGGAGTTGGACATTTAACCAACTGAGCCACTCAGGCACCCCCTTTAATATGTATTTTAAAATGATACATATTTTAAAAACATATTAAAAACTACAAGGTATTCAGTTATCAGATACTGACTTTAACTTTATTATAGATATTCAGAGGTAAAAGAACAACATGGAAATTTCAGCTAAGAACTGGACAGTATAAAAAACCAAATGGAAGTTCTAGAATTTAAAAATACAGTATCTGAAATTATGAATTCAGTATCTGAATCGAACAGATTAGACAGTGATAAAGAATTAGTGAACTGGAAGACAGGTCAGAAGGAAATAGCTAATGGAAGCACAGAGACAAAAGGACAAAAAAAAAAAAAACACCTACAAAAAAACAGAGGAAAGAGTGTAAGACTTGGGGAGCACGATGAAAAGAGTTTGATGCATTGTAACTGGAGTCCCAGAAGGAGAAGGAAAATGGAGCCAAAGGTATAGTTAGAGGTAATTGCCAAGAATTTTCCAAAACTGATGAAAGGTAACAGGCCATGGAGTCAAACATTACACAACCCCTGCAGGACAAATATAAAGAGAACCACACCTGTGTGTACCATAGGCACCTGCCGAGAACCGGACAGGATCTTTACAGGTGGCAGAGAGAAAGCTCTTCAAGATAAAAGCAGTGAGAGTGAGCAATTGACTCTCAACAGAAGCAGTAGAATCCAGAAGACAATCTTAAGAGCTCTTCAGAGAGCTGAGAGTACATTAAAATTCTCTAAAGTAGTGAAACACTCTCCCAGAGTGGAAGCGAGCACATCCAAATAATTTTTTGTTTTTGCCTCAAGATAGGACATTTGTATTTATTGCCCCGGATTCATGTACTCGCTAAACTGGTCAGCTTTTTCTTTTTCTTTTCTTTTTTTTTTTTTTTAAAGATTTTATTTATTTATTCGACAGAGATAGAGACAGCCAGTGAGAGAGGGAACACAAGCAGGGGGAGTGGGAGAGGAAGAAGCAGGCTCATAGCAGAGGAGCCTGATGTGGGGCTCGATCCCATAACGCCGGGATCACGCCCTGAGCCGAAGGCAGACGCTTAACCGCTGTACCACCCAGGCACCCCATGGTCAGCTTTTTCTAACTGCCTTTTCCGTGAGCCTCTAAAATTCACCATTCAGTTTACAATTCCAAGTGGTCAGAGCACATCCACGTTCTCTAAGATGTCAGTCATGATGCTCAGAATAAGGCAGATTCTCCTTCATTTCTGTGTCTTTGAAGTAGGATATTATCTACTCTGTGTCCCATGGCTGCTCTGAGAATTAATTCTATTACATATTCACCAAGTGTTTCAGCCGAAAAAATTCTTTAAGAATGTAATAATTAAGACATTCATTTTTTATTTATGAATTTTAATAAGTGATGGTGAAATAAAGACATTTTTAACAAACAAAAACTGAGTACTTATCTCCGTAGACTCCCACTAAAAGAAATACCTAGTTTTTCAGGCAGAAGGAAAATGATTTCAGATGAACACCAAGAGACGCAAGACGGAAGGAGAGCAAAAAGTAGTAAAATATAAAGTATAAGTGAATACTGTCTGTATAAAACAGTCATGCCTTGTGGAATTTAAAATCTGGGTCGAATTAATATACATGACAATAGTAGCCTTTGGGACAGCGGGGAGGTAGTGGTCTCAGTTTCTGAGGCTCTTGCATTATCTTGGAAGTGGCGAAAGTTCTAAGTAAATGCTAATAAGTCAGGGGAACAAAGACTAGTAAAAGAATGTGTAACACACTAATAGAGGGAGAGATGAATAAATTTTCAAAACTTAATCCAAAAGAAGCAAGAAAGGAGAACACAGACAAACACAGAACAAGTAGAAATCAGAATGTCTAATGACAGATTTAAACCAAATTCTGTAGTAATTACATTCGGCGTAGATGACTTAAGTTCTCCAAAGCCAAGACCTCACTTGCCAGCTGGCTCAAAAATACGTTGCTTATGTACAAGAATGAATACACACGTATTTGTGAAACACACACCTGTATTCAGAAAAGGTGAAAGTAAAGGAGTGCAAATACTAACCAAAAGAAGTCAGCAAAGCCACACCGATACTGGACAAAGGAGACTTGAAGGAAAGAAGCACTAACTGGAGATGATGAAGCCTGTTTCAAACTGACTTAAAAGGTTAATCTACCTGAAAGATAGAATGATTCTAAATTTGCATTACTAAATACCTAGGCTGGAAATTATAACCCAGATTCACAGAGCTAAAAGAGAAATAAACTAATCCACAGCCTTGGTGGGAGATTTTAACCCACTCCCTTAGCAATAACTGTTAAACTCAGCCCAAAACTAACAGAGTCTAGCAGAACTGTACAACACAATGGACTTGTGTAGTCTCGCTGATATTTACATAGAACACTGTCCCCAATGACTGCAGATTAATACATTTGGTTTTCTTTTTTTTTTATTTTTTTAAAGATTTTATTTATTTATTTGACAGAGATAGAGACAGCCAGCGAGAGAGGGAACACAAGCAGGGGGAGTGGGAGAGGAAGAAGCAGGCTCACAGTGGAGGAGCCTGATGTGGGGCTCGATCCCAGAAAGATGGGATCACGCCCTGAGCCGAAGGCAGACGCTTAACCGCTGTGCCACCCAGGCGCCCCGGATTAATACATTTGGTTTTCAAGTGCTCGTAGAACACTTCATCAAAACTGACTGTAAAGCTGAGCCATAAAGCAAATCTGAAAAATTTTCCAAAAAATGGAAATTGAAATCATACAAAAAATTTTTTTTCTGACCACAAAGAAAAGAAGCTAGAGATCAGTGACAAAATCACAGCTAGAAAATTTCTACGTCCTTGAAAAACTTAGCAGTGTGTTTCTAGTAACCCGTGGGCTAAAGAAAAATGAAATTATGAAAGACAGCAGGTCTAAATTTATGTGATATGGCTAACACTGTGCTTAGAGGGAAACTTATACCTCTAAGCGCTTATATTAGAAAGACTGGAAATCTGACAGTCTTCACCTTGAGGGTTGAGGTAGGAAAAGATCAGCAAATTAAACTCAAGCAGAAGAAAGGAAATTCTAAAGAGCAGATTTCCTTGAAATAGGAAACAAACATGACAGAGGGTCAGTGAGGCTAAAAGTTCTTTGAAAAGTCTAATAAATAAAAATTGAGAAATCCTTGACAAGAAGTACCCAGAAAAGTGAGAAAGGCAGCAATAACCAATATTAGGAATAAAAAGACGATTACTACAGATCTTACATTGAAGTGATTTTTAGAGGATATTATGCAAATTTTTATGCTTATAAATTTGAAAACACTGTCGGTTAAATTTACAGAAAGTATAGTGTAACAAAATTACTCTAGGAGGGCATAAAATGTGAATAGTCTTATATATATAATTAAGAACCATTTCATAAAAGAATTCCAGATCCAGATAGCTCCATCGATGCACTCTGCTAAGCATTTGGGGAAGAAGTAACATTGGTGTTGCACATAGTCTTGCAGGGAACGGAAGAGAGGAAGATACTTCCCAGCTTGCTTTTTGAGGTCAACCCTGACACTCAGACCACACAAGACCATCAGAAGAAAAACAGTTTCAGGACAGTCTCTCCCGGACGTAGATGCAAAAATCTAAAATAAAATATACCCAATCCAGCAATGTGAGAAAAGATAATACACAGAACCAAGTGGGGTTTAACTTAGGAACAGAAGATTGTTTAAACAGTAAAATATTTGTATAAATTAATAGCATAAAGGAGAAAAATATCATTTCAGTAGAAGCAGAAGTACTTGATAAAATTTGATACTTATGGTAAAATGATATATATATATATATTTTTGTCTTAAACTAGATATGGCAGGGAACTGCCTTGATTTGGCAGGGAGAATCTACAAAAAAAGCGATAGCAAATATCCTATGTAATAGGGAACTAGTGAAAGGTTTCCTTTGAGCCTGGGAGCTAGGAAGCAGTGCTGTCACCACCTCAGCATTGTAGTGGAGGTCTTGGCCAGTACGATAGGCAAGAGAAAGAAATAAAAGGTATGAGAATTGTAAAGGAAGGAACCAGTTTGTCATTCTTAAGCAATATAATTGTGTATGTAGAAAATCCAAAGTAATCTACAGATAAACTGTAAGAATAAAAAAATGAATTAGCAAGGTTACTAGATATGAGGCCATTATAAGAATTAGTTGTATTTTTGCATGCTAGCAACAAACAATAGAAAACATGCAAAAATATTTACACCATCAAAATGTCAGATATTTTTTTAAAAAGTCAAATATTTAGGAATAAATCCAATAAAAGATGGTAAAAGCTTCTACATAGGAAACATAAGACACTGGAAGAAATGTTTTAAGATTTAAATAAGTGGTATTGATAGATTAGAGGCCTCGATATTGTAAAGATGCCAGTTCTCAGGTTGGGGTTCTGTTGAATCTGTAGATAATTCAAAAACCCAGCCGGTTTTCTGTGCACGCGTGCGTGTGCGCGCATGTGTGAATTGACATGCTAATTCTAAAATTTATTAGGGAAATGGAAGGAACCAAGAATAGCCAAGATGATCTTGAGAGAAACTTACGTTACCTGATAACAAGACTTACAAAGGGATAGTAGTTAAACCAGTGTGGTACTAATACTAGGATACACAAACAGAACAACGGAACAGAATATGGAATCAAGAAAACACCCCTATCTCACACCCTACGCAAAAACCATGTCTAAGTGGATTGTAGTATATATAAATATACTAAATAATATACCTTCTAGAAGATAATGGAGGATATCTTCATAATTTGGGGGTAGGTAAGATTTCTTAATCTGGAGGAAGCACTGATTGTGGAAGAAACAAAATTGATTAA
The DNA here is from genome assembly GCF_017311325.1 of Ursus maritimus. NCBI lineage: Eukaryota > Metazoa > Chordata > Mammalia > Carnivora > Ursidae > Ursus > Ursus maritimus. The sequence continues at coordinate 18,272,904 of NW_024425786.1, forward strand.
TTTGACATTAGGTTTAGTAACTTCTGTTTGTAAAAAGTCACCATCTAGGGAGCGGAAAAGGTAAAGAAGGTATACGTAATACATATAACCACAAAGGGTTTGCACCTGTAATTTATAGAGCACTCCTACAAATAAGGCAAGCTATGCAATGAAAAATGAGCAAACGGCACTTTACAAAAAGAATATCCAGATAGTCAGTAAATATGAAAAGGTGTCAGACCTAATTTGTCATCCCCCTGAACGGCTAAAACTGAAGAGGCCGACAGCCCCGAGTGGTGTCGAACGTGTGAAGTCCCTGGGATGTCTCTACCCTGCTGTTTGTGGTCTTGAACTTGGCACGTCGACTGCAGTTTCTACCAAACCTGAATATAGGTACACCCAGTAGCCCACAACTCCGTGTTGGAGTGGAATATGAACAGATGTGCAACCAAAAGATTTGTCCAAGAATGTTTGTTACACGATTAGTCATGAGCCTCAAACCGGAAGCAGTACAGACTCCATTAACAGGATGGATGAACACTTCTTACGTCGTCCTGTGGCGGAATGCTCTGTAACGATGAAAATGGCCGCTCTGCCTTGCACAGCACCGCAGATGGTGTTTCTTAGGGCGCTACGCTGGAACCTCCGCCTGTCCTTCCCTTCCGTGGCTTCGGCATTCATTTGTGTTCTCAGGACTTCCAGACATACTGCTCCAGCCCAGACTGTTCCAGACACTGTGGCCCCGCTGTCTGTCGGGTGCTTCGACCCTGATGTCTCACAGACACCTCGAAGGCAGCGTATACTGAACTCGTGTCCGCACTCCCTGAACCTGCTTCTCTAGGCAGGTCTGTGTTTCAGCAGATGACACCAGCGTTTACCCTGGGGATCGTTCGTTGACTTTCTCTGCACTACTCCCACTCCCCAAAACGTAAACTCGAACTGCTTTCTTCAAGAGTGGATTTAACAGTGCTTAGAATGGGAGTTGGCGTGTAGTAGGGGCTCATGTCTGTATTTCGTTGAAGACATTTATCCTTCTTCCGTATTCAGTTTTGTCTCTGACCTCTGTTGGTTTTCATCTCCTAAGTACCTCTAAAATCCACTTACTCCTTTTTATACCCGCAGCCCCTTATCCAGCTAAGACTGCCGTCTGTTGTCTGGACTGTTAGGAAGGGACCAAGGGATGAGTGGGTGGGAGCAATTTGGAAGAAGAGGTTCTGGCTTAGGACATACTTACGTTGCTGGTGAAATATCTGATATGCAGCATATAAAACTTTGGTCTTTTCTCTAATGGAACCAAATTTATTCAAAGTTTAATTGTATTGGTTGTCACCTCATGGTATTTAGCTTTCTTTTATGGCCAAGCCCTGTAGTCGTCATTATGAGCTTGTGCATTCTGGGAGTGGGGGGTCAGGGTGGCCTGGGAAGTATTCCTCTCTAACGACATTCCCACCCCCTCTGCCAAAGGTCACTAACCTTGACTTTCCAGGTATAGAGGGGTGGCTCTGTCCCACTCGTCTCTGAATTACAACAATCATAGCATCTTACTCTATTTGGGTGAAGAGCCCCCTCATTCACTTTTGTAAATCGAACTCTCTAATCTGATGTCTGTGTTTTCCGTGTTACTATAAAATAGCGCTGTTCTTGGCTTCTTGGGTTGTATTATAAGACAGTGCAAAAACTTCAGGCTTTCTGCTTGGATTATCTGTATTGGAGTATTTTCACATGTTTCTTGGTGATAAATCCAAATATTCCTGGGGAAACAGGCATTACAATCTCTGTCTTGGCAAGATTTTCTTCCCTAGATTTGAATTAATACGTTTGCCTTTTCTCACTCATTTTTCTAGTTTAAACAGCAACTGTGTTGGGTCATAGTGTGTTTGTAAGTGGGGCATTTAGTTATTGAGTTTTTACAGATTCCAATTTCTGAAACTGTTATGCTCATTTCTATATTTACCTGAACAAAGGGACTTGTGTGTCTCATCCCTCACCCCATGTAAATAAGCCCCAGGAGAGCAGGAACCTTGTCTGTCCTGTTCAACGTGCTTCATGTCAGACTAAGCATTTGATAAAATAGTTACTGACTGAAAGAGTAACGCTGTTACTTAGGGACTTGGGTGGTTTTCCTTCTCACAGTAACCCCATCTTTCTTTCAGCGTTGGAGAGGGGTCTCTTGAAAACTCTGCAGAAACTGGATGAATATCTGAATTCTCCCCTCCCTGATGAAATTGATGAGAACAGTATGGAGGACATTAAGTTTTCTACACGTAAATTTCTGGATGGCAATGAAATGACATTAGCTGATTGCAACCTGCTTCCCAAACTGCACATTGTCAAGGTAGGCATGCAGGGGTGGTGTGACATCGCCATTAGACCGGGTATTCTCTGTGTACTAAGATAGCACTTTCTTTGTCTATAAATTTTTTTTTGATCTGGTATATGACTAGGAACCCTGAAACAGTATAACTTCATGCTATTTAGGCAACAGTTGGAATAATAGAGTTAATTAAATGTAAAATTATGTCTTAAAATGGAGACATATGCGAAAGAAGAATATTTATTTTTTTCTGTGACTATATAAAAATTAAAAAATGTAGCAGGTAACTTTGGATTGGAGTTTGCTACATTGGTTTCATGTTGTCAGATTCTGTTCTGTGATCACCTGGATTATTTCTATACAAGGCAAAGAAATATTTATTGAGCATTTACTGTGTAAGACACTGGCCTAAACAGCGTAGTAGTCAACACTAGTTGTGTGATAAAAACCAAGACCAGGGAAAACAGAGATCGCCCGTCGTGCGTGCGCCTTCAAGTATTTCCCCAGGGATCACACCTGGCTGTCTCCCTGGGTCACCAGGGCAGGCGTGTGCAGTCCCTGTCACCTTACTGAAGTTCCGATGTACTTTGCAGTCCTTGTCGTTATTTAAAACTCTAGTTAGAAGAAAGGTGACTTCTTCTCAAATAGAAGCAGTTCTCAGAGGTCGACAGAATTAGTTTGCCCTAAAATCAGAGAGAGGTCTGGTTTACAAGTCCTGGAAAATAAATGTTAACTTTCGATCCCTTTGTATTTCAGGTGGTGGCCAAAAAATATCGCAACTTCGATATTCCGAAAGGAATGACGGGCATCTGGAGATACTTAACTAATGCGTATAGTAGGGATGAGTTTACCAATACCTGTCCCAGTGACAAGGAGGTTGAAATCGCGTATAGTGATGTAGCCAAAAGACTTACCAAGTAAAATGTCACTTACGAGAGAGATGTCTTCGCATCTTCCCCTAAGAATCTGCTTTTCCTAACAGACTGCTCCTGTTCCCATAACGTAGAAATCGTATTTTGCATGAATGTGCGGTTATTCAAGATTAGGATAAAGGATAGACAAGGTATAGTAGCTGTCTTTAAATATGCACTCCTAAGCAGTATTATGTTCAAATTCTTTATCCTGTCTCCCTCCCCTGCCCCATACCCTCCTCTCCTCTGATTCGGAGACACTCCGCCACACTCTCCCCTTTAGAGGTAGCTTGCCATCCCTCCGGAGCCCTCAGCACTGTCTGTTCACTGTGGACAGAGGGCAGAACTTCTGGGTGCAGTGTGTAACTGTTAAAGTGGCACCCCCGACCTCATCAGTCAGCCCCAAACTGGTGCACAATGCATGGTACAAGGAATATTTATGTATTGGGGGGATTATATAATATTTAGCAAGAGTATATTGAAAGGATTGCCACTGTATCAGAACCCTCCTCATCAGTTCCGTCTGTCTGTCTGTCCAGGGTATGGCACCACCAGTGAAGAGAGCGTCATGCAGAAAGTCACTACAGGTTTTGCTGTTTTACTTTGTACGTGGATTTTTACTTTTGCCTAAAAGCATGTATCCTTCTTATCAGTTGTAACATCTGATATTATGTAGAAGCTGAAAGTTTAGAGAGAGGGATGGGATATTCTCAAGATCTTCCTCAAGCATTTTATCTATATGAGCAGAACCAATGGGCACCTGCTACTCTGTCCACATGTGTTGTTTTTTGTGTGGATTGGGCCCGGTGCCATTCGTTGGGAACTTTATTGCTTTCCTTCTCCATTTCACAGAGCTCCTTTTTAGGTCAGCCTAGACCTTGCTGTCTGTAGATCTTTCGAGTAACACTACATAAACTGATATTTAGCTGACTTAGCTGTAGCAGTACAACAACCTGCAACGTCAACAGTAACACAGATACTAACCTAAGGAATGTAGGGTGGGTTGGTCAAAATGTCAAGCAGAATTTTGTTTCTGAAGCATATTTAATTAACGTGGATAATGTAAAGGAAGCGTTATCCATCCTGAATTAAAAACGAGGTAAAACACCCATTACCAGCTTTTCCGTTCCACCCCCGTTGACCGTTAAACATTGGGTAGAGGGTGGCTCACTGCACTGGGACTAAATCGTAGTCATCGTGGTGAGGACGTATTTACTGCAGTTTCGCCTCAGCTCAATCATTGTACTTCTTTCAATTAAATTTTTCTAAAGCCACATTGAGGAATAGCACTCTGCATGTTTGTTTGTTTTTTTAAATTGAAGTCCTAAACCAGGAATGATTTGTGCTCTAACAAGGGAGGATGAACTTGGTAAAAATAAAACAAAAATTGCTATGGATTTATTCATTTTTTTTAAAATGGACTTTCGAAGTACTACTGCTCCAAAGACCGTGGTTGTAACTATAATACATTTTTGGTAATTTTTTTATATGTAACTTGTTTAAGAAGTGCTATTTCTCATAGGCTGTTTTTGGAAATTTAAGTATAGTATTGCTTTAAAATGGCAATGTTTTCCCCCCTTTGGTGTGTTAACATTTAGTAATCACTGGTGTTATGGAGACAGCCTGATTTTTATAAGCATATACTGCATTATTTAACCCATCAGTAATTAGCTCGGTATAGAACGATAAGCTCCATATTGTATCCATTTGGCTCAGGGAGGTTTCTTTGCCTTGCACTTCTTAGAACTCCTTATTGCTGATCAAAAGTTTGGGCACCCACCTTTTTGTAATTAAATATTGGATGATGATGACTTATCTGGTTGCAAGAAAAGCACTCAGGTTATCACTGGGAGGGTCTGCAGCAGTAGCTTCAGTGGGTGAAAACGTCAGCGTGTGCACCAGGACACAGGCAGCCATCACCACTTCTCCCCTCCTTTTAAAATAGTAGTAACTTGGCATTCAGGTGATAACTGAACCTCGCCTCATGGCTCTCAAAGTATGAAAAAGATTCAAGAGAAGGATCTGTTCTTTCCAGTGAGCAGGGGACGAAGTGGTGCAGAATACAGGGGCTAATGAGGACAGAGGTACATTTCTCAAAATAGAGGGATGAAAATCACATTCTGAAATTCAGTTGTGAACTATTTTCACTTTGGATGTTTATTCTCCTTGTTGTCTTTTTAAAATTTATCCCATGATTGTACTTGGCTGTCTCTCTAGGTGTCCAAGGAAGGCAGGTCTGTCTGTTATGATTTTGATGTAGAAAGACAGATCTTACTACTTTATCAGGGAAGATAGATGAAATTGAGATTGGCAAATGGACAAAAGCTAGGAAAAAGGATGATCCCAGAACATGACCCCCCCCCCCATTTTATACTTGTGTGAAAGATCGTAGCTTAAAATCTTGGGAGATTTTAGGGCATAAAAGTTTTCATGGTAGTTTATGAACTGATACAATGCAGATCATCTGTTACTATTTCTACAACTACTAAATCCTTTCTCCTTTTATTTAAACCCCTTCTGTTCCACTTCAACACGATTAGAGTCTGAATGGAAACTCTCAGTATTTTCCAAGGAATTCTGAGGAATTTTTGTGTTGAACAGTTGGAAAGATCTTTACTGTTTCAGTTGATACAACTTCCTTTTTTTAAAAAATGTAGATGCAAATTTTCTATACCCCTCTGCTATCTTTTATTAGGATCATTGACTTTTGTGATGAAAATCATATAAGATTTGATTTCTTGATAACTCAGCTTACACAATTTATTTTTAAATGCTTGAGCAATCTGTGTACAATTAAGAGACTTCTGACATTTATTCTTACACTAAATTGATCAACTCTAGAATTTAGGCATTTTAATGTCTGTTGAGTTTTGAATCTCTCCAGGGTTGTGTAGATAGCATTTGTTTCTGTACATTTAAAATACCCATTTAGGAAATATCTGCAAGGTAAAAAATGAGAAGAAATAGCAATGTATTTTTTCATGAACATTTTGATACACATTTCATCGTTTATTGATTAACCATTTTCTTACACTGGTTATAATCAGTATTTGATTCAGAGAGGGAAGCATTCTTTATTGATACACTATATGGGCTTTTTTTTTTAAATTCCATCCTTTACAAATGATCAAGATTGGGGCTGTCAAAATCATATTTTTATCATGGAAAAAATTTCAACTCCCTAAGTCCTAATGTTGAACAGAATTGGAGTATTTTCTTTAGAATTACTTGAAAAGGCAAATGAAAGCTTATTATAGAATGCATGTATTTTCTTTTCTCTCTCTAGAACCAGTATATTGCTGGCAGCTATTGTATTAAAAAAATAAAGTATATTTTCACTATCATAAAAGGTTCTTTTTCCCCCCTCATGAAAATAAATAACAGCGTGGGGTAAAAGTATTTTACTTGAGACTACTTTTTTCCATGAGTGGGTGACTCAACAGATTTAATAGATTAAAGAGGAAAAAAATCATATGGTCATTTCAGTAGGTGCATAAAATAATTTGATAAAAACTCTCATGATTTTCATTCTTGGCAAAGTAGGGCCAGAGGTAAAGATTTTTTAACCTGAAAAGCCATCTGCCAAGAACCTACAGCAAATTTCATAGGCAAATATGAAACAAAAGTCCTCCCATTAAAGCCCGGAGTAAGACAGGATTGCCTTCTACCACAGCTATTATTTGGCTACTTTCTACAGCTACTTTATTAGAAGCATCCTAGTCAATGCAGTAAAATCCGTAGAAAGAATAGGGAATGGAAAAGAAGGGACCAAATGGCTGCTCTTTGCAGATGATGCATATACATAAAGGAAATCCAAAATAACCTATCAGAAATAATAAAATTCAGCCAGATTACTAGATAAAATATTGAAAATATAGAATTACTGTATACTAATATTAACCATATTAAAATTAATAAACTAGTAACATTGGATGACATTTCTTCTGGACAAAACCTGGGTGACTGAGGAAAATGGAAAATTGTCAATGTATACTTTTTTGAGCTTTGAGAAATTTGTAACATACATTACCTATTCTAAAAAATAAAATGCTTTAAAAGATAAACTAATCTTTGAATTAATCCATTAATCTTAGATCAAATCTAATAGAAAATGAAATTCCTTTATGAAGAAAAATGCAAACTATTATCAAAGGACCTAATAGTAATTTGCTCAATGGATAGGTATACCATGTTCATGGATAGGGGGCTTAAGAATCTTAAGAGTTTTAATTCTGTCTCAAGTAATTGATAAATTCAGTAGGTTTTCCAACAAAATCTCAAGTGTGTGTGTGTGTGAACTAGACAAATGGATTTTAAAAATTCATGTGGAAGAATTAAGCCCCTCTATAGCCCATATATATCTGGAGAAGGGAGAGAAACTTAGGAAACTTGCCTGACAAGATATAAAGACTTAAAAGTTTATAGTAATTGATGGGTAGGATATAGTAGATCACACCAACACAGCATTCATACTGCAACTAACAAAAACAAAATAATATTTTTAAACATCAGAAAATTGGACTAAATGAATTGGAATTTCAGAGAAGGAAGGCTTTCTGAGGTGAACTGATGGTTTGGCTGTTTTCTTCCCTGGGGGGCATTTGCTGATTCTGGGCCTGAAACTGAGGATTGGGTTTGGCCCATGCAGAGGGGCTCTACTGGGGAAAAGAAAATTACAAGGCTCTTGGTTACAGGGCACACTGGAAGCCTGGGAACCCCCAAATACATGACTGGTTTTCTCATAGGACATTTGCTGAATTCCAAAGTGACACATGGCATGCTAGAAGCTAAGCCAAGGACTTCCAAAAGGCAGAATGAAATCTCCCATAATCTCATCATATTTAGGAGACAAGATTTCATTAGCAGGAGGGGTTTACCCAAAACACACAGAAAGCAGCATAATGATTGCCTTGCACTGGAGGCAGGAGTGGGAATTGCTAATAAGCATAAAGGATCATTTTGGGATGATGGGTCTATTTTAAATATGAATTCTAGGTAAGGGTCTAGTGTCCAGAATATATAAAGAGTTCATATAACTGAATAATAAATGAGCAAGGATTTGAATAGATATCTCCTCAAAGAAGATACACAGATGGCCAATAGACATATAAAAGAAGCTTAACGTTAGTCATTAGGGAAATGTAAATTAAAGCCCCCCCCCCCACGCACACACAAAACCCTCTAGTATGGCTATAATCAAGAAGACAATTATTAAATGTGGGCAATGATATAGAGAAATCAGAACTCTCATACTTTGCTGGTGGGAATGTAAAATGGTACAGCCACTTCGGAAAACAGTCTGGCAGTTCTTCAAAAAGTTAAACATAGAGCAGTCATATGACCCAGCAATTCCATTCTTAGGTTTATAACCAGGAGAAATAAAACTTTGTCCACGCATCTTGTACATGGATGCTCATTTCAACTGTTACAGTAGCCAAAACATGGAAGCAACCCAGATGTCAACAGATGGGTGGGTTAAAAAAAAATCTTTCTATATATTCATATAATGGGATACTATTCAGCCATAAAAAAGTACAGACACAAGGTACAATACAATTGAACCTTGAAAACATGCTCAGTGAAAGAAGCAATCACAAAAGGCCACATATGATTCCATTTATATGAAATGTCCAGAATAGGGAAATCTTAGAGAGACCGACAAATTAGTGGATTGCTAGGAGTTGGGGGAAGAAAGAATGGGGAGTGGCTGCTGGTGAGTATAGGATTCCTTCTTGGGGCGATGAAAATGTTCCAGAACTAAGTAATCATGGTGATTGTTCAACTTCGTGAATACTAAAATACAAAACCAAAACAAAACACTGAATTGTGTACTTTAAAAGGGTGAATTTTATGGTATATTAAGTTATATCTCAATTTTTAAAAATTGCATGGAGGCAGCTCTGCCAGGCTCGAGTTTTGGATAATCAGGATATTGACAGGTTAATTGGCAAAGTTAGTAATGTGGATTTCCTTTGTGTTTGAATTAGAGTTCAATTTAAATGTCATCAAAAATATATTCCTTTAAAAAAAAGATTTCATTAGAGAGCATGAGGGGGGGAGGGGCCAGAGGAGAAGAAGAGAGAGATGGAGAAGCAGACTCCCTACTGAGCGTGGAGCCCCACGTGGGGCTTGATCCCAGGACCGTGAGATCATGACCTGAGCCAAAATCAGATGTTTAACTGAATGAGCCACCCAGGCACCACTTTCCAAAATATATTCTTAAAAGGGAAAAAGGAAAAAGAAAAAAAGAATTTTCTATAAACCGTTTAACTGTGTTCACCTAAAATGGGTGAATTCTACAGTTTGTAAATTATGCCTTTATAAAGCTTTTTTTTTATTTTTATTTTTTATTTTTATTTTTTTTTTAAAGATTTTATTTATTTATTTTGACAGAGATAGAGACAGCCAGCGAGAGAGGGAACACAAGCAGGGGGAGTGGGAGAGGAAGAAGCAGGCTCATAGCGGAAGAGCCCGATGTGGGGCTCGAACCCGGAACGCCGGGATCACGCCCTGAGCCGAAGGCAGACGCTCAACCGCTGTGCCACCCAGGCGCCCCAAAGCTTTTTTTTTTTAAACTGAAAAATGCAAATCTGAAATTATTTCATTTTATGGGTTTAACAGTAAGATGGACACAGCAGAAGACAGGATTAGTGCTTGAAGGCAGGTCCACAGAACAAATCCAAACTGAAGCAAAGACAGTAAAAAGAATGTGAAAACAAAAAAATCTCCAAGAAAAGAGCATAGGAGACAAGGAACACAGTCTAAAGATATGCGTAACTAAAGTCAGCGGACAGAAACATAATGGGGCAGAGACAGTATTTGGTGAAATAATGGGTGAGAATTTCCTAAAACTGTTGACATCAAACCACAGATTCATAAGCCTCGGCAAACTCCATATGGAATAAAAACAAAGAGACCACACCTAAGAATGTTGTAGTCAAACTGCTGCAAACCAAAGACAAAATCCTAAAGACATCCAGAGAAGAATGACCCATAACCTTTGAAGGAGTAACAATAATACTAATGGTGGACTTTTCAGCAGAGACATGGGAAGCGAGAAGACAGGGGAATCTTTAAACTGCTAAAAAGAAAAGAAAAAAAACCCACCAATGGAGAATTCCATACTTAGTGAAAGTATTCTCATAAGCTAAGCCAAAAAGGGCATTTTCAGACAGACAAAAGCAGAGAGAATTCGGCACTAGCAAACCAGCGTGCGAAAGACACTAAAGGAAGTACTTCAGCCCAAAGGAAAATGACCCCCAGATTGAAGGCAGAACCAGATGGGAGAATAAAAAGCAATGGCAACAGTAAAATCTGTAGGCAAATGTAAAAGCATATTGATTCTTTAAAGAGCAACAATAATGTCGTGAAGACATGCACTGTTGTATATTTCTGCGGAAGTAAACATTTACGTATTTATATTCTATGGAAGCACATTTTGTGAAACATAACTGGTTATAGAAGTAAAATATAGGGGCGCCTGGGTAGCGCAGTCGTTAAGCGTCTGCCTTCGGCTCAGGGCGTGATCCCGGCATTCCGGGATCGAGCCCCACATCGGGCTCCTCCGCTGGGAGCCTGCTTCTTCCTCTCCCACTCCCCTGCTGTGTTCCCTCTCTCGCTGGCTGTCTCTCTGTCACATAAATAAATAAAATCTTTAAAAAAGAAAGAGAAGTAAAATATAATGGAGGAAAATATATAATGTGGAATATATAACTGGTTATATATTAGGAATATATAACATTGGTGGAAGTGTAGGAAAGTAAGTGGAGTTTTAAGTACTTGTAGGATCTTTATTTGGCAAGTGGTAAAAGTACTAATTTGAGAAAACTATAATAAATATTGTAATGTTTAGGTAGCTATTAAGATAATTACAAGAACAAATAAAAATCTAAGATTCAAGGGGAAAGGAGTTTAAAAGAGAATCCAGTGAATCCCAAAGAGAGGACAAGAGGACTAAAGGAACAAAGGATAGCACAAGTTGAAAAAAAAGCAAGAGGTTAGCTATAAACCGTACACCATTAGTACTTACATTAAATATAAGTGGACTAAACAATCTGATGTCAAAGTGTTGAACGATAAAAAAAAAATCAAACCCCAATATATGACATGCGTAAGAAACCAACTATCAGGACACAGAAAGGCTGAAACTAAAGATTGGAACAATCTGTTGACACAGTAAATCAAACGAAAGCAGATGTAACCATTTATCATACAAAGCAGGCTTTGAGGCAAGAAGTATTACTAGAGCTGAAGAGAAGGACATTCTATAATACAGGACATTTATAATGTCCTTTTGTAATGAAAAGCTTATTTACTAGGAAGATACAACAGTCCAGAATTTATATGCCTCTGATAACATGGTCTTGAATACATACAGCAAAAATTAAGCCAGAAGGAGAAATAGATACACCATCATAGAGATTTTTAACATAGCTCTCTTAGTAACTGACAGAAAACAGGGAAAAAAAAAAAAAAGGCACCCACCCCCAAACACACACTAAAGAATTTGAATAACTCAATCAACTTGACCTGATTGACATTGGAACACTATGTCCAACAACTGCAGAATGCACGTTCCTCTCAAGTACACATGGAACTTTTAGCAAAGTAGACCATATGCTGGCCCATAAAGCAAGTCTCAATAAATTTCAAAGAAATGAAATAATATAATGTTCTCTGACCACAGTAGAATTAAATTAGAAACGGACTGAAAGACAGCAGGAGAATCCCCAGAATGAGGAAACAATTATATAGCAAGTGCAAAATAAGACTAAGACCTACACTGAAATTAAAAAAATATTAACATATGTGCTTACTATGTGCCAGGAACTATGCTAAGCACTTTACATATATTAACTCACTCAGTCTCCCTAACAATCCTATGAGATGGAGACTATGATTCTCATTTTATGGATGAAGGAATTAATACACAGGGAGGTTAAGAAAGTTGCTCAAGGTCACACAGCTATTAAGCGACAGAGCCAAAGTTAGAGCCCAAGGCACGGAGCAATATGCAGGTCGTGCTCTGCGATCCGTCCAAGTGTTTCTGCTTTTACTAGGGTGGACTTGGCGGCCCGACTCCTACCGGCCAAGGTCGTTGGGTGGCCAGGTCAGCGGAGCTCCACCGGGAGCAAATCTGTTCTCGTCTGTTCTCCGGGGCAGGTCCCTGGCGAGGAGCAGAAGGTAAGGGGGCCCGGGCCCGGACAGGCCTCCGCCAGGAAGGCTCACCACCTCGTGCTGCAGGAAGCATGAGCCTTGCCCTTGGAGGCTTTCGTTTCGCCCGTTGGGTGCGGTTCTAACGTGACCAGCAGGGGGCGCAGGCTCCCCGCGGCGGCAAACGGCCGGCCGTGACAGCTGCAGACCCTCGTCAGTTTGGGGAGCTGTCAGCTCGGCTCGGCCGCGTCGCGGGCTTCCTTCCTCTTTATCAGATCTGTCAGGGCTGCCGCGCGCTGCGAAGGCGCCTCCGGCCTCCTCCCCTCCTTCCGGTGCCGAACGGCCGCTCGCACCCGCGCCTCCGCGCCAGGGAGGGGGACCCGCCGCTGGGAAGCGAGGCGGCCCGCGGGCTCCGGCTCCCCGCACACTCGGGGGGGGGGCGGCCGCAGCCGGTCCGGGCGGCAGGCGGGTGCAGGGAGGGCCCGGCGCTGGGACCCGGCTCCCCCAACCCCGCAGGGGACGGCGCGGGACCACGGCGCGGGCGGGGGCGCGGGGCAGGCCCCCGGAGGAGGGGTCCGTGCGGAGCGCGCCGGGACGCCGTCGTCCCCGGGAGGGGGCACCGTTCCAGGCCCGGCCGCGGCCCCGGCGGGAGGGTGGCATCCGGTGACCGAGCCGCGGGGGGGCGGGGGGGGGGAGGGTCCTTCGGGAGAACGGCATTCCTCGTTCTGGTTTGTATACCGTGAGAATGGGCATACCTCGATTTTTTCAAGCGATCCTTCTTTCTCTGACTTCCTCGGTCAAATCAGAGTAAATAATTTTCAAAAAAACGTGCCAGTTACTGTGTTAAGCTTATATATAACGTACAAATAAATATATAAAATATATTCATTTATATGTAAATAAAATGTTTCAAATCTTTTAATCTGGGCAACAATCTATTGAGGTAGGGATGATTATAACCCCCCCACCTTTTTTAAGATAAGGAAGTTTAAGCATAGAAAGGTTCAATGCTTTGCCCCAGGCCACGTGCCCAGGAAGGTGATAGAGGCCCGTCTGGCTCCGGAATTTACCTAGGGCCCTGGGTTGGATGCTGTCACCTCCCCTGAGTTGGGAGGGGCTCAAGTGGGGACTCAGCAAGGCTGATTTCTCGGGCCAGCGGTGGATCCGCCAGAGCTCCCCAAGTCGCTTTTTCTAGGGGCCCATCCAGGAGGCTCAGGGCTGTACCCGGCCCAGCTCCGGCTCCGGGGCACAGTCAGGTGGGCGCCCCGCAAGCAGCACGGAGCCGTTCCAACACTAAGTACCGAGTGCACGTCACGCTTTGGAGTGTCCTGTCTGATGAGAGAGGACTCCGGGAGCCCAGGGAGAGCGAAAGGGGCCTCTCTACCCCCTTGGCTCAGACCTAAATGTGCCACTCCCTGCTGTCTGCAGAGGTCACTGTAAGCCAACAAAATCGTCCTGCCAAGGCGGCCAGGGGAGGAGTCCCCATCCAGGGAGGGGCCGGAGACGAAAAGCCAGGGTCTCTCTCCCTTCCCTTCCTTCCCTGGAAACACTGTTATATCAACGATGTCCTGCCGTTCTGGTAAGCAGTTGACAGCAGAGAGATCGTTCTTCATCTCTACGCATGCTCCGAGACCCTATGGTCCTTAGCAGAATCTTAAGGTTGCCTATTTTAATTATTTTTAAAATTGAGCCTAAAGACAAAAATGTACATAAAGTGGAGTCCAGCTCGCTGGTGCATAGTATTGATTTGATTATCAACAGAGCCTTTTTTTTTAAGAAAAATTCTGCAATGTTCTAAAGAAACCTTTCCACTTGATATTCTGAGCCAACTTCCATTATCAGATGCTTTTCAGAACTCATGGTGACAGCAAGCTGGAAATACTCCAGCACCCTGGGCTCAGCCAGGAACCAACTAAGGATGAGTGACTTGCCCACGGCCCCTTAGTTAATTAGTTGCAGTATGGGGACCCCTAGGACAGTGTTCTCGGGACTAGACGAATGGGATGGCCACCAGGTAGGGGCACAGCGGCCACTGGAACCACTTCTCGATCTCCTCTGCTTGACACGCAGGGAGTTCCCTGACTTCATAAGGAATGGGTTTAACAAATAATCCTTGGGATCCGCAGTCTTTATCTCCTGTTAAAACACACGGAACTATTTCAGATGCTCCATTCATTAAAAAATAACACCATGAGTGCCTCCTGGGCACAAAGCCCTGGCTGATCACGAATAAATGGAGACACGTGATTTCTGCCTTCCAGGATCTTCCAGGATCCCAAGGGAGAAAAGACATAAACACAAATAACCAGGCAACAAAAGCAGAAGGTGAGAAACGATTCACAAGAGACTTGAAAGCGCTGTTCATTCCTTCGCTCGTGCGTATTTAGGGAGCTTACCTTGCGTCGACTTGTAAAGGGAAAATTGCTTTTCGCTAGGAAAATCAGCAGTCTATCAAGGAGAATAATTTCATAAAAGGTGTTTAACCGTTTAAACGATTATCAAAGTAATTCTGCCCACTGTAGAAATTTTGGAAAGTACAGAAAAAGGTAAAGAAGCACATACACAAATTTCCCCCAAATTCACCGCCAGAGGCAACCCATTCATGGTGTGTTTTCCCACCTATTGGCTAGGATTTTTTTTTTTAAGAATTTTACAGCTTACTTTCCATTACAAATCTACCATCTCATAAGCATTTCCCGCATCATCTGGAACCCTCGATTATTACAAGGCTATTTGCCTAATGCTTTCCGTCACATGGAGACGTCATAATTGACTCACTGATTCCCCGGCTGACGGGTGTTTAGGTTGTTTCCAGCTTTCTGTTATCACACGTTTACATCGCGGTGGGTATCTCTGTGCGTCCACCTTTGACCGTATTTTAACTTCCATGTTTCAGAGAAAGTAATCAGCAATGTGAACCAGAAGTATGAACCTCTTAGAGGCTTGACACGCATCACCAAGTTATTTGCTGGAAAGTTCCTAAGGAAATAGTTTAAACAATTATAGGGACAGAGAGTAGGAACATTTCTCAGGTTTTTGATAAGCAACACCAAGTGGCTTGCCAGAACGATCACACCGGTTTACCCCCCACGCCCAGCCACCAGGGCAAACGCCTCTCTCTGTGCTCCAGCTAGCAGGGAGCGGTGTCTTTGCTAAGTTCACGGCGTTTATTGCTATTTGCATTTCTTTGGCCTTCAGAGGGATGGAGCATCCTTTCTTCCCCCTCCAAGTGTTTACTGGCCACTCATATTTGTTTCTTATTATGTTCTTTGCCTTTTATCCATGAACATCTTCGTGTTTTTTTTTTATTGATTTATGCGGGTTCTTCATAAATTAAGGGCTCTAACCATCTGTCTGTGCTATTTGCTGCAAACATTCTTTCCAGTTGTTTGTCTTTTAATTTTGCTTGTATTTTTTAATCACACCGGAATTTTTTGTTTTTTGGTAGCACGGATCTGTCAAACATTTCCTTTGTGGTTTCTTCCACAGCTTTGAAGCTTAGAAAGCCCTTCCCCGTGTACAGGGCAGTTGGGGAAGGGAGTTCCCAGGTGAGGGATACAGCGGGGCCTGGAGGCCAGAGGCGAGGCAACTGTGGGTGCCCGGATTGGATCCATAGTTTGGGGCCAGATCCGGGACGCTTTCTAAGGCTGTGCTGTAGGGTTCCAGCCAGGGGAGCCACTGATAATTTCCGAGCTGGGAGAAGACATAAGGCAGGGCCTGCGAGGACAGATTCTGTGTCTTCAGGACGATGCCTGAATATTGGAACATCTGAGGTCTCCTGTGACCAATATGGAACCTATTCTGGAAAGCTCTTATGGGCAGCCCAAAGGTCATAGCTCAGTGAAACTTGGGTACTCTCTCCTCTTTCCTGTGAGTCTGCAGCCATTTGGGGATTGGAGGGTGGTGTTTCTGCTCTGATTCTGTTCCTATCAGCCTTGGGAAGGGTCTCCCAGGGCCGCAGATCTCCCTCTTACTTCACAGCAAAGTGATACTTCCTGCTCTGTTCGCCCACGATGTTGCGACACCTTCTCTCTCCCTCCCCAGTCCCGCGGTTCCGTGAACCTTGGGAGTAGGCCTTCACTTTTCTGCCTTTAATGTAAACGGTAGTTGCAGCAACCAGTTCTGCGAGAGAAACCACACTTAAGCAATTCATAAAATCTCTGGGAAGGAGCTCTTCGGGGTGGCCAGATTTTGGGTGAGTGAAAGGCTTACTCGTTGGAGGACTCTACTGCAGTTTCTGGTTAGACAGCCTGCAGAAATGTATTTGGCCTCTTGGCCCTTTAGTTCATTCCTTAGAAAAGACAGTATAATACATTCTTAAACGAAATACTTAAAGATGTCAAGATGGCAAATGACATGCTTAAAGACGTAAGGATGGCCCGGAATCCCCGTGAACACAAACATTGCCGGTTCTTTCCATCCCGGCTTCCAGTGCCGTGCGTGCTGTAGGACGGGGATCCCTGCACAGGCTTTCCCATGTCACTGACCAGAGTCTGGTCGCAGGTGTCTAGACTTTATACAGTGCATGGAAAATGTCATTTTAAAACATTTTGTATTGAAGTAGGGTGTATATACAGACTAGTAACAAATGTACAGTTTGATGAAATTTTGCACACTAGACGCACCCATGATCTGGACGAAACAGCCCCCAGATGGACAAGTAGACCATTATCAGCACCCGGGGGCCCCCTCCTGACTGCCCCAGTCACTAAGCTCCCCTCTCAAAGGGAACAACTACCCTGATAGCATAGATTCATTCTGATTTTTTTTAAGTTTTTGAATTAATTAATTAATTAACTTACTTCTTTACTTAAGTTTTCGCTACACCAGACGTGAGGCTCGAACAAACCCCGAGAGCAGGAGTCACGTGCTCCACCGGCCGAGCCAGCCAGCGCCCCAATTTTGAGTGTTTTGACCTCCGTGTCAATAAAATCACAAAGAACGTCCTCTGCTCTCTGTCTTCTTTTGCTCAACGTTGTGACGTTCACCCACATGGTCCGACGTTGTACGTAGCAGGCGCCCCTTCGCGTTCCTTGCCGCCCCGCATTCCGTTGCACTGGGCATCGTTTCTCCACCACTGTGGAAGAAGTCGCCCCCAAACCTGGTGACTTAAAATGACAACGTGTATTTATTTATTTTAATTAAAAAGATTTTTTTGTGATCGAATCATTTCATGGAGGGGCTTTGGGGAAAGGTCAAGGGCCAAGAAGATGATGAGAGCCGATGTCCTTGGCCCGGCCAGGGTCATCTCTCCAGCTTCTCGGACACCCAGCCACACACTGACTCTCTCGTCGTTTCTGTGGGTTAAGAATGTCGGGAACAGCTCAGCTGGGTGGTTCTACCTCGGGGTCTTTCATGAGGTTGCACTTGAGATGTCAGGCAGGGCCGTGTCATCAGAGGGCTTGACTGGGGCTCCGGGGTCTCCATTCCCAAGATGGCGCCCTTGAGTGGCTGTTGGCGGGAGGCCTCAGCGCCTTTCCACTTCAGCGCCTCTCCACCGTGGGGCTTGCGTTTCTTCATGACATGGTGGCCGGCTCCCCGCCACCACCACAAGAAGTGATCCAGAGACCGAGGTGGAAGCTGCAACATCTTTCACGACCTCTCCTTGAAGGAGGCCTGGGGTCACTCCCACCATCGCCTGTTGACCACCAAGTCAGCCCTACTCAGCGTGAGACACGGCCTCACAGTGTGTGACTAGGAGGAGGCAGGGCCTTCGTGGGCCTCATGGGGTTTGGCTACCACGTATGGAGAAAGTGCTTCCCCTGGTCCAAGAGCACTTTTTATGGCGTCTTCTCTCACGTTGTTGGATTCCACATTACTTGCTGCTGTAGTTAATATTGACCCAAACCTCTTCATGCCCACAGCTCTCTAATTCTGCCGAAGCAGTTCTTAGAAATACGTCCTTGGGAATGGAATTCCTGAGTCAATTCCTGCTTCCAGCTCCTGCTCCGATGTCATCCATTGCTTCCAGAAGGATGGTCCTGGTTTTCAGTGCTGCTGGCTACCAAATGGTAGATGGAGTCCACTTCAGCTTTATGTACAAAACTTTGCACATGGGACATAAAATGACCCTCTATCATCAAGAAAATGACAAGTGATAGACGGCGGTCACTGTTCTGGGCTACAATACCGCGGTGACTGGAGGGGCGCCTGTATCGTGAAGAACCGATGACTCCTCTCTGAGAGGCACGGGATAATAGGTCCTCTGGATGTATTAAAACCAAACTGGTTTAGAAATTGCATTTTCTGTCACCTCAAGGAAGGGCAGCATAGTGAGGTGGGAAGAGCAAGTTGCTTTCTGTGCCTCAGTATATCCACCTGTAAAGTGGGGATCATAACACCAAATGCCCAGGATGGCCGTGAAGATTACAGGGATCACGGACGCAGCGTTCCTAGCACCTCACGCAGTAGGCATCCAACAGGGTTGGTTCTCTGGCTCTCTCCCTCTCCCGTGTCCTCTTCTTAGTTTAGCAAGTGTCACACAGTTTACCCTCACTGGCTGAAATATGTCCTGCGATACGTCCTTGGTGTCTCCTGGAGAAAAAAAAAATACAGTATTCTCGGCCTAATTATAATCGCGATACATGTTCACCAAATAAAAGTTTGGAAAGTGTGGGAAAGTACAAAGAAGGAAATAAACATTACCCGCAATTTCACGCCCCAGATCCACCCCTGTGAACATCTGGGTGTGTCTCCTCTGGGTGTTGGGCCACTTCTTATTCTCAGAATTCTAAGGTGTGGCTTTGGGGCAGTGTGACACCTCTGTCCCGGCCCCAAGGATGGGGGTGTGTGGGAGCCATGGGGTCCCAGCTGTGAGGGGTGTCCTGGAGACGGCCTCTCATGTGGTGGCCGGCGGGAGGCCCTTGGGATTCAAGGCTCGGTCCTCACCACCCGCCCCCCCCCACCAAGAGAGCAAGACCAGAAAGGCCTGGACAACAGGACGGGGCTTTATTCTCCCCCCTCACCCTGAAAGGTCCTGGCCAAACTCATCCAGACATGGGGCTCTCCCTGTCTCTGGGCCTCAGTTTCCCCATCTGTCAAAGGAGCAGAAGGGCCTTGATTTGCAGGACTAACATTGTGTGGCCCCGGAGGCGTGTGGCAAGAAGAAAGGGCTTTGGAGCTTGCACATCCTTAGCCAGAGAACACCCTCTTTCTTTCTCTGGTGCCCTCACAGCCTCCTTCTTAGAAAAGAAGAGGGCGGACCTCCTACCAGCCTCGGATCACGTTAGGACCCAGGCCGACTCGGGTCGGCCTCCTCAGCTGCTCTTAGAGTACTTGAGTCGGGCATGGAAGCCCTCTGGGAGCTTTGTGAGGGTTAGAGGCGATGCGTGAAGAGGCCTCCGAGGGGATATCGTCAACCTGTGACACCGTCGCTGGAGAGAGACTGCTCAGGTTCAAATCCCAGCCCCACCACTTACTGGCTGTGTGACCTCGGGCAAGTTACATGACTGCTCTGTGCTCCCTCATCTCTAAATTGGGAGAGATGATGGGAATAAGTGGGTTAATAGGCACGAGGACCTTAGAACAGTGCTTGACCCCTGGTGGATCATGGGAAGGGTCGACAGGGCTGCCGGGCCGCTGAAGTGCAGCGAGGGCTGCGAGGTGTGCTCTTGAGAACTGCGAACAGATTCCCAAAATGCAGATGTGTTTGCCACGAAAGTGAAAGTTTCTCTTCCTCCACCCTCTCTCACTCTCCTGAAGTCACCACTGTGAACGGTTCAGTGGGCCACCTTCCAGATCTTTCTCTAGGCATACACGATGATCCTACGTATCTAGTGTTTTCTTGTGAAAACAACGAATCATGCGGGGTGCTCTGCACCTCGCCTCCTCACTTGGAATGTCCCAGACCCACGTTCGTGTGTGAGCGTGCAGACACACAGCAGTTCCAGTCGTGCCTCCAATCCTCCACTCACGGGCAATGACGTGATTTCCAGTTTCTTGGACTATGCAGAACGCGGCAGGGGTGTTCTTACTCCGGAAGGAGGATCGCAAGGGGGAGGGGGTGCGGGGGACAGAGCGGTGTGTCTGGGCTCCTCCGGGAGGACCGAGTTGGAGGCAGTGATGGTCTGCCCCGGTCCTGAGTGGCCCTAACCTGTTGCCCTGGGAGGACACTCCCCGCACGCCTGCAGCCGACAAGGGCCTGCCCAGGACGGTCTCTCTAGGAAAGGAAGACGATTGTGCAGGTGGGGGGAGGAGAGAGCACTCAGCTGACCCCGGGGCCCCCTTCTCACCATCTCCTTTACAAAAATTATGAGTAAAATAAAAATTGTTCATAATTTTTATTTTGAAAACCATCAGATAAACAGAAAAGATGCAAGAAGAGTCCGACAGGGGTTCCTGGGTGGCTCAGTTGGCTGAGTGTCCGACTCTTGGTTTCGGCTCAGGTCATGATCTTGGGGTTTGGGATCGAGCCCTGAGTTGGGCTCTGCGCTCATTGCGGGGTCTGCTTAGGATTCTCTCTCCCTCTCCCTCTGCCCCTTCCCCTGCTTGTGTGTGCGTTCTCTCTTTCACTCTCTCTCTCTCAAATAAATAAATAAAATCTTAAAAAAAAAAAAAGAATAGTCCAACATATATCTCCGTACTGACCACCTGGATATAATAGCTGTTGACACGTGGCCATATTTGTTTGCTTATCTATAGTGTGTCTCCATGTCTATTTTTCTCTATATCCATATGTACGTCTGTATCTATATATTTTGTCTGAAACATTTCAAAGGAAGTTGTAAATGTCATGACACATCACCCCTAAATAATTCAGCCCTCGTCTCCTAAGAATATGGACATTGGGGGCGCCTGGGTGGCACAGCGGTTAAGCGTCTGCCATCGGCTCAGGGCGTGATCCCAGCGTTCTGGGTTCGAGCCCCACATCAGGCTCCTCTGCTATGAGCCTGCTTCTTCCTCTCCCACTCCCCCTGCTTGTGTTCCCTCTCTCGCTGGCTGTCTCTATCTCTGTCAAATAAATAAATAAAATCTTTAAAAAAAAAAAAGAATATGGACATTGCCTACACAATTTAATGCCTAAGAAAATGAACTATCATGTTCTAATCTCATCTACTAATAAACTGATTTTCAGATTCCCCAAGTTGTCCTCCAAATATATACAAGCCAGTGGATCTCTGTTCTCTTCCTGCCGGGGCTGGTCAGGTAGAGACACCGAAGTTCCTGCAGCCCGCATGGACCGTGGAGGTGCAGGCCCGGGATTGGCCCGGGGACAGGCGTTTTCTTATTATAGAGGGATGGGGAGTCTTACACTGGCCACGACCTTCTCAGGGGGACTGATGTGTGGCTCGAGGGGTAGTACTTGGCAGATGCTGCTCCAGGTCCTGGGAGCGGCCGTGGCTGGGGCAGCCGTGGCTGGGGCAAGCTCAGCCAGGGATCCACAGCACCTGCTGCTGCCTGTGTGGCACTTTGGGGCAGGAAAACGTGTCTCTTGTGGGCACCGCTCACATGCCGGCATGCCTGGCGTAGCGGCAGAGTCAGGTGGGACTTCAGCCCAAATTCCAGAGACAGCACTTTGTGCAGTGCACGAGCTGTGCAACCACCTATGGCGGCCCTGTCTGGGAGGGGTATAATTTGGCTAGCGAGGCAGGGCGGAGAGAGACCGTGGCCCGAGAGCAGGCAGGGTAGTGGTTAACAGCGGGCTGTCTGCCACACGGCAATGGCAGTAATGACGGCTGGAGTTAATCGAGTGTTCCCTCTGTGCCAAGCCCTGTGCCAAGGGCTGTATGGAATGCTCTCGGATTTTCTTCACGCCCCCTGTGGAGGAGGTACCAGCGTTACCCTCACTTTAGGGATGAGAAGACAGGCTAAGGGAGGTTCAGTTATGTGCTCAAGTTTACACAACCCGTAAGGGGCTGAATCGGGGCTCCGTCCTGGATCTTCTGGCTCTTGGGATTAAGCCTGAAGAACTGTGCCCCGAATTGCAATTGTCAGGGGCCTGGGAGCCTACTTCAGGGGATGCCAGGGCTTTGGGGATTCCGTGGAGGAGGTCTGACGTGGGAGTTGAGCAGCTGGTCCCTCCGCCTCCCCCTGGGGTGTACCCGATGTGCCCCCCACCCCGCCCCATGAGGACCCCTGGGTGGCGAGAGCACATGGAAATCCAGCCACTGTCACTATCGGGGGCTGCTTGCCAGCCTCAATCCCCAAGGCAGAAGTCGAGTCACCTGAAGGCTAAAGGGGGGTCAGGAAGGCATCGGGAGCTTGTGACTCAGGGCAACACAAGGCCCCGTCTTGTCAATCCCTGTCCCTGCAGCATCAGACTCGGGAAGGCTGGCAGGAAGGAGGTGAGGTTGGGTGTGGCCCACGTGGGCACCCATCATCCTGATCACCCTGCCAGCTGAGCGGCCTGGGATGGGCTGGGGAGCAAGACCCGCCCCGGCTCCCCCTACCCTGGCCGTGACCATTGGCTTGGGCCTGGAGGGGCTACAGGAGTTGGCAGCCGAGTCAGGGGAGCCTGACCTCTCTGGCTCATCTTTCCCAAAGAAGTAGGGGAGTGTGGTCTGGGAGCAGATCCTGAGGCCATCCCTCCAGGCCGTCCCTCAGACAATGGGCAATTTACCGCACCCCTGCCCAGATGTTGGCGCAGGTCCTCGGGCTCAGACTGGCACTCCCTTCTGGCAGGACCCGTTGTTAATTTGACGTAATTGCTAAGAGGCTCCGCAGGTTGGATGGGTGCTTGGAGAGGCTGAGGGATTTGCCAGATGACCTTTGCCCAGGACCAACGTCTCGCTGCAGCCCACATCAGAACTCAGGGCTGTTTCTCAATTGTTAGATAAGGTCATGTTTTCTACAATGGGGCCTGAAAGAAATCAGGCAGGGCTTCGAGGAGATCAGGCAGCGGACCAAAAAGACACTTAGGCTGTGCCTCCTTCTGGCTTGTTTGTCTGGATGGTGAGGCACTTCGCAGAAATTCTTGGCTGTGGCCCCCAGCTACGGAGGCTCGGAGGTGAGGAGGGGGTGGCCATGGGGGAAGGGAGCGCTGCTGGAAAGCACGGTGGGTAGTGTCAGACTGAATCAGAGATCCATGCGGAGATGGGGCCCCCAGACTCCCAGAGAGGAAACTGAGGCTTGGAGTGGTGAGTGGTGAGCCCAGAGTCACACGGTTCAAGGCAAGGCACAACTGAATCGACACCAGGCATCTCTCCAGGCCACCTTCCATCCCTCCTCCTGGTGGCAGAACCCGTATTTCCCCTCCCCTGGGCTCAGCAGTGGATGCGATGTCCCCGTTGTCCTGGCTGTCATGCACCCACAGTCTCCCTGTCTGACTGCCAGTCTGGGTGGCTCATAGTGACACCGGCTCCCTCAACTGCATGAGGCCTAACCCCATAGCAGACACTTACCCTTGGCTGCTCCCTGACCACTCCTGCCCCGGCTTCCGCATTGCTTCTCCCTTCCCATCTCCTTGGCACAGGCCCTCCCAAGGTCACTGCCAGTGATGATAAAAAGAAAAATAATGCCGGGGCGCCTGGGTGGCTCAATTGGTTGAATGTCCGACTCTTGGTTTTAGCTCAGGTCCTGATCTCAAGGTCGTGAAATCAAGCCCCTAATTGGGCTCTGTGCTGGCCTTGGAGCCCGCTTAAGATTCTCTCTCTCTGCCCCTCTCTCCCAAACAAAACCAAACAAACCAAAAAGAAACTAATGCCTCCCATTGACCAGGACTGAACCAGGCACGGTGCTGAGTGCTTCTGAGCATTACTGGGCCCCCCACAACTCCACGTGTGGGGAGAAGCTGTCTCTGACTGCAGCCCAGGGGGCGAGGAGCTGGCAGTTTTGGAGAACACGGAGGAACTTTCGATGTTTGGTCAAGAAGCTCTCTCCACCCAGGAAAAGAAATTAAAGTCATGAGTGTGTAAATTAGTGTGAGTGTGTGCATGTGTATATGTGAGAGAGACCATGTCTTGTACCAGACTCAGCTCCCAGGCCCGAGGAGGGGACAGCGGGGGACAGGAAGTGAGACCCAGGCTCCCTGCAGGTGGCCATGACTCTGGGGGTCTCTCCCTCATTGCCCATGGTCCCAGCCATGGAAAGTTCTATGTGAAAGGGCTCTTCCGGGAATGGTTCCAGAGCTCTGCCTTGTGGTTTGCTTTCTTTCCTGATGCCTTTCTTCCCAGCATGCTCTCTCTCTGTGTGTGTGCTTATGCCCGTGTGCATGTGTGCACGCGTGTGCACGCGTGTGCACGCGTGTGCGCACGTGCTTGTGTGCATGCACGCGTGTTCTTACCCACCTTTCTCCGATGGCCTGCGTCTCCCCTGACTCAGTCCCCTGGACTTTCCGGAGTCGTCCTCGTTAGCAGCCCGTGTGATTCCTCGTGTGGGGATTTAGTGCCTCGCGTAAAACTCCACTTCACCTTGTTTTCTTTTCTCCCCTCTGTCTCTCGGCCCCTTGGCTACACGGCCTGCGTTTCTCCCCTGTGTTTGGCCAGATATATAAAATAATGCATCCACGGTGCGGGAGGAAATGACCCTCGGGTTCGGGGGCTTTTTTAATGGGGCCTGAGCGCTGCTGACAGCTCCACGCTTCCTGTTTGACCCTTTCCCGATCTGAGTGCCGGGGCACCTGCCTGGGTCCCGGGCACTTCGGGCCTCACAAAGGCCCTCGGTTTCTCATCGGGCTTCACCCTGCCTTCCTCTGGCTGTGGGTTTCTTCTTTATAGTAACGGGAGAAATGTGTGTTTGCCTCTAAAACTATAAGCAGTCTAGACCGACGAGCCTCCTTTCTTCTTGTCCGAATCGGTCTCCCGTCAGGACCCACGTGACTGGCGTCATCCTGGAGCAGCTGTCCATTTCTCATGCCCCCTTCTAGAATGTCAGGCCGCTGCTGGAATCTCTATACCACAACGGGGGGCCAGCCCTTCGCAACGGCTGGATGACGGAGTGAATGAATGAACGAAAAGGCGGAAGCTGTGCTGGGCGGTCTGTCCCCACGTGGGCCGTGGATCCCAGAAACTCCGTCCTGGAGTTGGAAGGTCCTGCTTTGGGATGTGGTCCCGCTCCTTCCTCCTGCGTGACCTTGGGCGCCTGTCTTTGCCTTTTAGAGCCTTAGTCTGTCCCTTTATTTGAAGTGTCTTATTTTATTTTATAATTTTTTGTTTTTTTGTAAGAGAAATGCACTGGGGTTCTATTTCTGTATTGAAAATACACACATATAAAGACAATAATAATAATAGTTTCTATGGATAGAACTCTGTAGCAGGCTGTGAGGATTAGGATGACGCCCATTTTACAGATGAGGAAGCTGGAGCCCGAGAGGCGAGTGGCCCAGCTCCTACGCGGACGGCGGACCCCTCTGGGGACTTGTTGGTCCCTAACTGGACATTGGTCACAATAGCTGCTGGGCGGCTGGCAGGGCAGGGCAGGGCAGGATCCAGAGCGCCGTTCTTGCACGAGGGGAGAAACAGCCTGAAGAATGTGTTCACAGGGATCAAACTTATTACATCCCAAGAACAAGACGTTTGGCGTCAGAAAGGCCTGGGTTTGTGTCCTAGCTGGGCCACTTCCTGGCTAAGTGACCTCAGGCAAGTCCCTTCACCTCTCGGGGCCTCAGTTTGCTCATCTTTGAAAGGGGCGAGAAACTATCTACCTTTCAGGCTTGTGTGGATTGCGCGTGGGGGGGACACGAAAACAGTACGTTCCTGAAATGAGCCTCCATCACAGACCTGCTCCCTGCTAGGCCCCTCTCCAGGGCCTGGGGGAGTGGCAGCAAGCATGACAGACAAGGTCCTGGTCCCTGGAGGTGACTTTCCAGGGATTGGGGCCGGACGGTTAGCCAGGAAGCCAGTGAGAGAGTTTGGAGGGCGGTGGTGAGGGCGAGGCGGAGGGGCACCCATGTGGCTGGGCCCAGGAAGGCCTCTCTGGGGAGGTGGCATCTGGACAGAGGCTGGGACATGAGAGATCTGTGGCTGAAGCTCTTTAGGGCACGTGTCCTAAATAGAGGGACAGCCCTGAGGAAGGGAAGAGCGGGTCTGGCTGAGGGACGAAAGGAGGCCGGGGGGCCAGGGCAGAGCAGGGGCGGGAGGCAGGGCCAGAGTGTGCAGGGCATGAGGTGTTGAGACACAGGGAAGATGGTAGGTGGCTTTCCCAGGGCTGCTGATAGGACTCATGGGCCCCACCCTGGCTGAGGGTCCGTTGGGTGGTGCCTGTGTTCAGAGTCTCAAGAGGCGGGCTTGTGCTTGAGGACGAGGGTCCTCTTATCGAAACAGAGAGAAGCTTCCCAGCCTGGATGCGTGGGCAAGAAAGCAGGAGGGGTCCCCGGGCAGGGCCCCTCAGGGGCGGGATGAGGCACCCGCCCGAGCCCCTTATGCCTCTTGCCCTGACGGGAAGATGCAGGGGAAGGGTTAATGGGCAGGAACGGGGTGTGGGAGGAAAGCAGGGGCAGCAAGGGGGCAGCAGGAACCCTGAGGTCCACGGGTGCAGGGAGGCGAGCGCAGGCCAGGCAGGTGCCTGGAGCTGGACCACAGAGGCTCAGGGACACTTCTCCAGAACGGCTCTTGGGGCTGCCTCCCCGCACCCCACACGCAAGGGTCGGCCTGGTCAACCCAGAGATCCCGCACCCTCAAAAACCCCCGAAATGTCCAGTGCCCACACCCTGATCACGAGCTTTAGCGAGATGGGTCTTTCTAGAAACGCCATTTTCTCCCCACTGCAATTGGTCTGATTGAAGGTATTCTCACTTTTAAGCTCCCCCGGTCATTGGCTTTGTCCTTCTCATTCCTGGCTGGAGTGAGTACCAGTCTTCCCATCCTTCTGGCTGCGCAGCGGGCAAGGGGCACCGCGTGTCTGTGCCTCTGTTTCCTTGGCTGTAAAGCAGAGGCCAGCGAAAGGCAGGGCGACTGGACGAGGTCTGTGACGACGGTGATAACGGATGCTCAGCTCCGGGCATTTTCAGTCGCAGACAGGCTGCCTTTCTCCGAGAGGGGTCTGGGGCTTGCGCAGAGGGCTGGAACCAGCCTTCCAGGCGCTAGCTCGGCTCGGGGGGTGGGGAGACTCGTGTTGGCCACAGGAAGCTGCAGCTTCAGCCGCCCTCCTTGGTCACAGCGTGGGGAGGAAGGGGAGTCTGGGGGGCGGCCGAGGGAGGCAGCAGGGCTTGGGCCTCCGTGGGGGCCCAGACAAAGGACGGCCATCGGGGAGTGGCTGTGCTCCGTGACGATGAAGCCCGCAAGCTCCAAGACACGGCAGTCGTGCTCCTGGTCCAACCCCCACCTCCCCCCCCGCCCCCCCCCAAAAGCAAGCACAGGGGCTTCCCTGCTCCAAGGGTGGACCAGCAGCATCAGCATCTCTGGGAGTGGGTCCAAAATGCAGATTTCCAGGCTCCACTGCCGTCCGACCGAATCGGACTCTGCCCTCTCGCAAGAGCCGAGGGCTTTGGTGAGCGAAGTCTGAGCAGTGCTGGTCTAGGGGACGGGCAGGACGACGTCCCGCACAGCCTTGTCTGTGGCAGGTGTCCCTTGCTGGGGATGGGAGGGTGGTCCACAGCTGGAGGCAAGGTGGCTGTGGCCCCGCAAGGACACACAGGGATCCCACGTCGTGGGCTGAGCAGAAGAAGCAGGAACGGGCACGAGAACCCACACTAGAAACTAGACGCTAGAAACACGCACAAGGAAAAATGACAGGCAGGACAGCGTTGGGACAGTTGGTGGAAGGAATGTGGAGTGTATGTCAGGGAACAGTGTTGTGTCGTGTGAACTCTCCTGAATGTGATCGCCGTCCCGGGTTCTGTAACACAACGTCCTTGTTCTCTGGAGGGGCTCGGGACATCTAGGGGGGAAGGGTCCTAATGTGTGCGGCGGCCGTCCTTACGGGTCCGCCAAAAATAAGTATAGAGACATGGAGAGAGCACATACAGCAAAAATTAATAATTGGTGAATCTAGGTGAAAGGGACATGGGAGTTTATTGTGTTTTTCTTGTCATCTTTTTGAGGGCTTAATATTTTTTTTTCAAATTTCCAGTAAGAGAGAACAGTGAAATGCATTTGTGCCGATTTAAGGCAACGTGTATTTTGTGAGGACAAAGAGAACCCGACAGACTGGCGAAGTGTCCTCTCGGGGAAGGGGAAGCGGGTGAGAGGCGGGCCTTGCTGACTGGGTCACCTGGGGCTCGGGAGGGCGACAGGTGTGACTCTGAGGGGCCTGGCCCCCTGAGCCCTTTCCTCATCTGTAGAACAGGGGAGCAGGGGCATGCTGCCCTCGGCCTTGCCGCGAGGCTGGAGGCTCTTGAGTTTGAAGGACACTTCGCACAGCTCTGGGCCCAACAGTGAGGACTCAGGAAACTGGGCTGTCCCAGCGTTGGGTCCTCCCATCCCCGGATCACAGACCCTCAGGGTGGGAGGGACTCTGGACGTCAAAGAATCCACCCCCCTCCCAACCTGCGATTGAATCACGTCTACGGTGTTCTGCTGGCCAGTGCCCAGCCTTTGCTTGATCTCCTCCCATGACAGGACGCTCACTCTCAAGGCAGTTCATTCCATCTCAGGTTGGTCTATTGGGAGCTCTTTCTTTTTTTCTTTTTTAACTTAAAAAAAAAAATCGAGGCATAATTGACATACCGCATTATGTTAGTTTCAGGTGTATAACATAATGATTCTATCTTTGTACAGGTTGCAGACGGTCACCTCAGTAAGTCTCGTTAGCATCTGTCACCACATGTAGCCACAATTTTGTTCTTGTGATGAGAACTTTCAAGATCTAGTCTCTTGGCAACTTTCAAATACGCGATACGGTATTCTTAACGGTAGTCGCCATGCTGTACATAAGATCCCCATGACTTGTTTATTTTATAACTGGAAGTTGGTCCCTTTTGACCCCCTTCATCCATTTCACCTGCTCCCACCCCCAACCTCTGGCACCGCCAATCTGTTCTCTGTATGCACGAGTTCGGTTTTTTTTTTCCTTTAGATTCCACGTATAAGAGAGATCATATAATGGTTGTCTTTCTCTGTCTGGTTTATTTCACTTGACCTAATGCCCTCAAGCTCCATCCATGTTGTTGCAAATGGCAAGACTTCCCCCTTTGTTACGGCCGAATAACAGACCGCATCTTTTTTTTTTTTTTTAAAGACTTTATTTATTTATTCGACAGAGACAGAGACAGCCAGCGAGAGAGGGAACACAAGCAGGGGGAGCGGGAGAGGAAGAAGCAGGCTCATAGCGGAAGAGCCTGATGTGGGGCTCGATCCCATAACGCCAGGATCACGCCCTGAGCCGAAGGCAGATGCTTAACTGCTGTGCCACCCAGGCGCCCCCAGACCACATCTTTTTTATCCATTCATCCGTCGATGGACGCTCAGCTTATTTTCCGTATCTTGGCTATCGTAAATCGTGCTGCAGTGAACATGGAGCGCAGATATGTTTTTAAACTAGCGTTTTCATCTTCTTCAGATAACTACCCAGAAGTGGAATTACTGGCTCATGTGGTAGTTGTATTTTTAATTTTTTGAGGAACCTCCATTCTGTTTTCCACGGTAGCTGCGCCAATTTACATTCCCACCAACAGCGCACGAAGGTTCCCTTTTCTCCACATCCTCCCCCACACTTGTTATAACCTGTCTTTTTGCTAATAACCATTCTGACAGGTGTCAATATCTCCTTGGGGTCTGGATTTGCGTGTCCCTGATGACGAGTGACCTTGAGCCTCTTTTCAGGAGTCTATTGGCCATCTGGATATCTTCCTTGGGGAAATGTCTATTCATTCCTTTGCCCATTTTTTTTTTTTTAAATTGTATTGTTTGGGTTTTTTGCTATTGAGTTGTATGAGTTCTTTATATATTTTGGATATTAACCTCTTACCAAATAAATGATTTACAAATATTGTCTTTCACTCAGTAGGTTGTCTTTTCATTTCGTTGGTGGTTTCTTTTGTTCTACAGAAGCTTTTTAGTTTGATGTGGCCCCTTGTTTATTTTTGCTTTTTTTAATTATTATTATAGTGTCAAGTCCAAAATATTACCACCAAGACCAAGGTCAAGGAGCTTACCACCTATGTTTTCTTTCTAAGGGTTTTATGGTTTCAGGTCTTACATTCAAGTCTTTAATCCATTCGAGTTCATGTTTGTGTCTGGTGGAAGCTAGGGGTCCGGTTGTCGTCTTTCGCGTGTGGCGGTCTGGTTTCCCAGCAGTACCATTTTTGAAGAGCCTGTCCTCTCCCCGTGGGTGTTGTTGGCTGCTTTGTCATAGAGTCATTGACACACATGTGTGGGTGTATTTCTGGGTTCCCCATTGTGTTCCATCGATCTGTGTGTCTGTTTTTACACCAACACCACACCGTTTTGACGATTATAGCTTTGAAATCAGGACAGGTGATGCCTCCAGCTTCATTGTTCTTTCTCACCTGCCAGTTCTTTATGTGCTGGGGGGTCTCCTCCCATGGGGTCCAGTCCTTTCCCTTGGGACCACAAGGAGCGCATCACACATCTAATCCACGGACAAGTTCCAGCCACCTGGGTCTTCCCTCTGGTCCCTCCAGCTATTCCTCATGATGCTCCCGGCCCCCACTCTTGTTGCCTCCCACCTCCCAACCTTCTTATTTGTCCGGATCCTTCCACCCTGCGCATCTGAACACAGACTGTGGGTGCAGAATACAGATAAGACACACGGGCCTTCAGTGGCTTCCGTTTATGGGGTAAACTTAGCGGAAGCCACGGCCTTTGCTAGCTCCTTTTCATTCTTATCTTTCGCTGGGCACCCTAAAAGGCCCGGCTTTCTGCAACATGAAGGTGGGGCTCCCAGCCTGCCCCCTTTCCTCCCTTAGCCAGAGGAAGGTCAGGCTGAGTCTCCATGTGCCAGGAGACCAGAGGAGACTCCAGCCAACCAGAGGCATTTGTAACTGAAAATATAGTTTTTTTCCTCTTTTCTTTTAATTACAAAGTAAAACAAGTTGATTGAAAAAAAGGGGAAACAATTCAGAAGTGTATAAAGTAAAAAGCAGCCTCCTTTTTCTCCTCTTTCCCTCCCCACATCTTAACCTGTGTTGAGGGTTTGGTGTGGCCCCTTCTGGGCATTCCCCCCCCCCATATGTAAATAAATGTTTTGTTCCTCCCAAAGGGCACACTACACACAGTGAAAGCTCATTTATCAGGGCTATGTTTCCACATTAGCACATAGAGCCCGAACCCAATTTTGTCTTATTTTTTAAGTGACAGATTACAGACGACTTTATTAACTATTCTTAGGACAATGGTGCGCCGGCACACAAGCAGCATAAAGGGTTTTAAGTGAAAAGCACGTTATTTCCCAGTGCCGAGCCCCATCCCACCCCAACACTGACCCCTGCACGGAGCCCTCTAAGCACACCTTCACGTGGGCTCCGTGGTGGAAGTGCCCCAGCGGAGGTCACCCCGTGTGCGGTCTCATGGCTGCCCAGGAGCACAAGGGGTGGACACGCCACACTTGTCACCCATGTCCTGCTGATGGCACTTAGGTCACCCTTAGCTTTTCACTTTCAGACAAGGCTACAGTCATCCCACTGCCCAGATGCCCTTAGGCCCATGTAGGAAACATCGCGAAACGGGCTGGCTGGGCCACAGCAGCACCCAATTCCAATCAAGCAGGTGCACAGTCTCGTCAGTGAACCCGGGGCCCCTGGTTCCTGTGAGGCAGGCCAGGACACGATAACACAGGAGGGGGAAGAGCACCGGGCCAGGAGCCGGGACACCTGGGTTCCAGCCCCAGGTCTCCGGCACCCCTGCTGGAAATTCCAAAAAAGTCACTTTCCCTCCCTGGGCCCATTTCCTCGCCCTCAAATGTGGATGCTGGCCCAAAGGGTATTGGAGACCTTGCCTGCCTTTCAAGCAGGACCCCGTCTGTAAAACTGGGGCGACAGGGCTCTTCTCTAGCTCTCTGTTCAATTCTTCCCTGTGATCTGGAACTGACTCTCTCTGCTCTGGGTAACCACGGAAGGACCCTTGGACTTTTCCGGTGTCTGGGGTTGGGGCTGGAGGTTTGGTTTCTGTTCCAGGACCTGTCTGTTTGGGGCTGGCCTGCCTGTGGCCCCTCAGAGAGAAGTGGTGCTGGGATACGATGGGGACCATGGATGCCTGGGTGAGAGTCTCAAAGGACCTTCTGGATCAGCCTCCTGTCTATGACTTGAAGTCCTGTCACACGACCGCAGGAGGGTCTTCCGTTACTTAGGGTCCAACCAAGAAACAGAAGCACTCTAGATATTTCAGACAGAGAGACTTAATGCGGGGAGTTACTTACACAGGTTATGGGAGAGCTGAGAGCCGCAGAGGGGATGATGAGTCAGCCCAGAGATTAGCTGGTGTGGGAAACTGCCACTGCCCTGGGGATGGAGGGAGCAGGGCAGGTGACGGGGTCAGCAGAGCCCGGAACCCCGGGCTGCCTGGTGCCAGCTGGAGCCTTGTGGGGCGGGGAGCTGGACCATGGCGGAGAGGCAGCTGCTGCTGGCGATCTCACTGGGGGAGAAAGAGTCCAGCTTCTCTCTCTTCATCCCCCCCTCAGTCTCCCCAGACTGTGCCTCGCCTGGCCAGAACCCAGCTGGAAACCCACTGGGAAGGGAGTCTGGGACATGCAGCCCACAGACACCGGCCCCGTGCAATACAGGAAGGAAGGTGTTTGAGGCGAGAGGCCTGGGACTGGCCCCGTGATGACTAGTCCTTAAATGCTTCGGGGGTTGGGGAGCTCACTCTCTAACTCTGGAAGGAACGGCGACAGCCCATTTCATTACTAGCTGAGTAATGAATAAGGCTTAAAATAAGGAAGAGATTTCCCTGTGACTCCCCACTGAAACCAAGGGATCTGTCTTCGGAGCTCCAGCCCTTTGTGTAGTGGGACCATTGGCTGCCTCAAGCCTCCTGGCTGTGCTCACAGTCTCCTAGCTGCCAGGAATGCCCATCCCACCCCCCCACTGCTTGGCTCAGGTCTGCATCTGATGTGAGGGAGCTCTTCCAGGAACCTGCCGGCACGCCCTGTGCCCTTCTGCAGCACTTCATACTCTGTTCTCTGTTCAGCACTAACCACGTCATGGTACACGTGGATTTCCGTGGTCGGCCCCCCTGATTCGCGGGGGGCACGGAGCCCGGTGGCCTTGGGTGGCATCGTGTTACAGAGACAACGCCAGGGTGCCGAGCCTACCAGTGCTTTGGGTACATGGTCTAACCGAACCCTCCCAATGACCCTGAAAGCAGCTACGATTAATCCCCTGTTTTCAGCCGGAGGATCTGTTTTGAGCTGGGATGGGAACCCAGCTTCCTCTGGCTGGGAAGCCCATGTCCCTTAACCGTGGGCCACGTGGTCTTGTCACAGCACAGCTGGGCAGGGGGTATGACGGCCTCCCTGGGACGTTTTCGGTTCAGCTTCTGGCTCCTCGCCCTCCCCCCTCCGTCCCAGCCCCTACGTCAGCCCCTTACAGACGAGGATGCCGTTCCCAGGGCCACTTCTCCATTCTGAAATGACCCAGCGGCCAGGCTGGGACGGCGGCTCTGACCACAGGTTGACAGATGTTTCCATGTGTGGAAGTGGGGTTGGAGCCTTGAGGCACTGTTCTCCCGGTTCCCTTTTCGGCTCTTTTCCTTGGGCGCCCTGGCCCGTCATGGTTTCGGGGTCCCGACGTGTTTCCCATGTCTGTTGCTCACCATCTTCAGACCGTTCTTCACGGCCCTTTGTGGGAGCGCAGCATGTCCCAGTTTGCAGAGCCTGCTTTATACATATTAGCTCATGGATCCTCCCCGCAAACCCAGGACGGGGCTTATTTAACAGAGGAGGGTTCAGACAGTCTAAGAAACGACCGCGACAACAGTTTGCAGCCCTTGGCTGAGCTCTTCGCACGCGTCCCTGAAGCACGGTGCTACACCACGCACGTAGCTGTGGGAGGCAGGTAGCCTTATTATTCCTATTCTGGAAGTAGGGGACTTGAAGTGCAGAGAAGATAGCTGACTTGCCCAAGGTCACACAGCAGCAAATCCAGACCCAGAACCCAGCTCTTAATTCCTGAGCTAGTGTTCTCACCAACTCCTGAGAACAGCTGTAAAATGGAGTAAAAATGCCTCGCTATATGTCAACAAAGCTACGACATCCTTGCATTCTGCCCCACCGCTATTTTATAAGCCATAGGAAGTAAAAATGCTGTCAATCAGACTAAGACAATACTTTCTATCCCTTAGAAGTTTTTTTTATCTCACGCTTAATAAAAGAGCTCCTTTAGGCTCAAGCGCATAACATACATATATCCCTCTTTACATACATAAAAGGAACATCTATATGAAAATAAAATGATATGAAATTTACATGAAAATAAACTTTGTCACATTCAAAATCTGACTCTGTCAGTGACCCACATCTGAGTGGTTTTTTTTTTTTAAGATTTTATTTATTTATTTGACAGAAAGAGAGAGCACAAGCAGGGGGAGCGGCAGGCAGAGAGTGAGGGAGAAGCAGGCTCCCCGTGGAGCAGGGAGCCCAACGTGGGGCTTGAACCCAGGACCCTGGGACCATGACCTGAGCTGAAGGCAGACACATAACTGACTGAGCCACCCAGGCGCCTGTACCTGTGTTTTTCAAACAATATGGTCCTCTGTGTCAGCAAGTGTTGGTGACTTCTCTCTCTTTTGGTTTTTAAGCACATTTTATTCAGCAAAAGCTTACATATAATAAAGTGCACCAATCATACGTATATCTGATGAGTTTTCATCCATGTAAGTATATACATGGGATCAGTGGTGGGCTGATTGTTCAATATTTAGGAATTTTGCAAACCAGCTTTTAAACTGTTTATTGTTCAAAATCAGCCATCATGGGAATATTTACGCCATGGAAACTGGCAAATGCTACAATTCCGGGCTTTTCTTCCTTGCTCAGGGACCAGTTTACCGGCACAGTATCGAGCTACCAGCGGGTTTAGGAGAGAGATTTCTAGCACTCCTAGAAGGCTAACTTTATGCTCTCCCTAGCCCCTCTGCCACAAGCTAACCATTAGGAAGCTCGTTTCTTCCAAGAATCCATAGGTGGACTGATGGCCCCTGGCGCCGGGCCCCCGACCGGCTCTCCATCATGCAGCGCTCCCCACTTTCCATTAGCGCTCCCCACTTTCCACTCCCACAGGAAGAATGCTGCTGAACACGTCTGCTTGCCCTGTACCCACAGCCATCTGGTTCCTGGAGGCGAAGAAGAATACTCCTGTATTGTCTCCAGGACTGTTTTCCAAGCCACAGAAACCCATACTAGAGAGATGCTGGGCTTGAGAACTCCCTCCGGGGCCCCTGGCCAACCGCTACGGTAAGGCACACCCCAGTTTTCAGAGATGGTAAAATGTGAAAAATGGCGCCTCTTGGAACCGCTGAAACACAGAGCACTATTACCCTTTTGAGTGTCTTCCTTTACGGTTTCTTTTGAGAAGCAGCGTGTCTTGGTGCTTGAGCCTGTAAAGAGATGCCTGTGTTCCCTCGCGGCCAGCGATCTCACGGGGTCCCCTGCTCCTGGCCGAGCGGGGTCTGCCCGCTTCTCTGTGGTCAGCCAGCTATTACCGCCTCTGGCCCCGGGCTGGAAGGAGAGCCAGAACCCTGCAGGAAATCTCGGCTTTGCCACCTGCCTGCTTCTGGTGTCTCTGGGGATTGCTCAGTGTCCCTTACGGGGTTGCACCTCGGACACGCCCCTGTGATGACCCTTGCAGGGTCACCCTCGTCTTCTCCACCTGGCCTTGACCTTCTGCGACTGGCTTTTGATCACCCTTGTGTTTGCTCAGAGCCCAGCATGCCCCTGACACTGGGCAAGTGTCCGGGATCTATTTGGATGAACGAGCAGATGACAGACCAAGGGTGGAGAGACTTCATTCTGAAGCCTGCCTGTCTCACTGCCCTGGAGAAAGCCGCCTCTTTGTCCAATCCAGAGGAGCATCTGAGATGACCACGCAAAATGGCTTTGTAGGAGCTCTGGGGGGTTGAGAACATGACTTACGTGACCCCTTCGGAGCCATCAGGACTCACGTGGTATTTGAGTCCTCGCTCTGGGGCTGGACCCAGAGCACGTTGCATGAATCCATTCAGTGCTTCTCAAAGTGTGGTCTTCAGACCAGCAGTGTCAGCATCCCTCTGGAACTCGTCAGAAATGCAAATTCTTGGGCTTCTGCTGAATCTGAAACCCTGGGGATGTGGCCAGCAGTTTGTCTCTTGACAAGTTCTCCAGAAGATTCTGCTTGAAAGCTAATATTTGCAAATCACAGCATGAGCTCGTGATTCTGCCCGCCAGTCCTGTGAGGTAGGAACTGGTATCATAAAGAGCAAGAGCCTCAGTCATGCCAGTTGGTCCCTGGTGTGTCCAGACTGGAACACATTTTTTTTTTTTTAAAAAAAGGTATCATTCCTATACCCTACAATTAACCCTTTTATAAAGTGTACAATTCAGTTGTTTTTAGTATAGTCATGAGGTTATGCGACCATTACCACTAATTCCGAGATATGTTCATTGCCCCCAAAGAAACATACCTTTCAGCAATCACTGTGTGCATCCGCCCTCCCCCCGCCCCTGGCAACCTCTCATCTCCTCTCCGTCTCTATGGATTTGCCTATTCTGGGCATTTCATCGACATGGAATCGTATAATTTGTGGTCTTTTGTTTTCACTGAGCATAATGTTTGCAAGGTTTATCCATGTTGTGGCAGGTGTCAGTCCTCCATTCCTTTTTGTGGCTGAGTAATATTCCATTGTATGGCTAGACCACATTTTGTTTCCCCATTCACCCATTGGGGGCCTTGGGTTGCTTTCACCTTGTGGCTGTTGCGAAGAGTGCTCCTGGGAATATTTGTGTACAAGTACTTGTTTGAACACCGATTTTCAATTCTTTTGGGTATATATCTAGGATCAGAATTGCTGGGTCATACGGTAACTCCGTGTATAACTCTTTGAGGAACTGGCAGACTGTTCTCCAAAGTGGCTGCACCATTTTAATTTCCCACCAGCCATGTATGAAGGCTCTAATCCCTTCCCATCCTTGCCAACACTTGCTACTTCCTTATTTTATCCCCTTTAATTATAGGCATCCTAGTGGATGTGAAGTGATATCTCATTGCACTTCGGATTTGCATTTCCCTCATAGTTAGTTGTGTTGAGCATTTTCACGTGCTTGCTGGCCATTTGCTATCATCTTTGGAGAGATGTCTATTTAAATCCTTTGTTTATTTTTGAATTGAGTTTTTACCTTTCTGTTGTTGAGCTTAGGCGTTCTCTGTATAGTCTGGATATTAATCCTGTATATCAGATATATGAATATATGATTGGCAGCTGTTGTCTCCCATTCTGTAGATTGTCTTTGGACTCTGTCAATAGCGTCTTTCACTGCACAATTTTTTTTATGTAGATGAAGTCCAATTTATCTATCGTTTCTTTTGTTGTTTGAGCTTTTGTGTCCTATCTAAGAATTCAAGTTCATGAAGATTTAACCCCTATGTTTTCTTTTTTCTTTTTTAAAAGATTTTATTTATTTATTTGTTTATTTGAGAGAGAGAGAGAACGTGAGTGGGGGGAGGAGCAGAGTGAGAGGGACAAGCAGATTCTGTGCTGAGCGTGGAGCCCAACACAGGGCTTGATCCCATGACCCTGAGATCATGACCTGAGCAGAAATCAAGGGTTGGGTTCTCAACCGACTGAGCCACCCAGGTGCCCCAAGCCCTTTGTTTTCTTCTGAGAATTTTATTGCTTCAGTGTTTACATTTAGGTCTTTGATACATTTTGAGTTGATTTTTGTATATGGTGTGAGATAGGGGTCGAAATTCATTTTTTTGCATGTGGATGTCCAATTGTCCCAGCACCATTTGTTGAAAAGACTTGAAAGAGGCAATGTTTTAAAGAAAAATGCCAAGTAAAATACTAGTGTAGTTGATATGTGCCAGATATGGCAAAAATTGAGAAGGTGGTACTTGAATGAGATGCTGTTTCTAATGGATTCTTGCTCCTTAAGGATTTCCTCTGTCCTGAAAACATGCTCTGTTCACCAAAAGATGCCAAGACTGAGGTGCTGTGACCACTGGTCTCCTCTCCATACGGGCAACTCAGCAAGACCCCAGCCAGGTTTCCCCACTGTGCTTTTCTGTGACCTGCATCGATGAGCAATGGATCTCTGGGAGCAAAGGAGCGTGATCTCCCTCATTCGCTCACCCAGTACCCAGCTACTCCCTCCTCTTCCCCTCACTGGACCTTGGTCCAGCTGCCAGGCCCAGCACCTCTCCCATCTGGCCAAGTGCAGCTCCAAAAACGACCTCAAGAGCATTTGGATATGTTTTCTTGCCTGGACTAATGACACTTCTGTCCACAGCCTGGACCCAAGTTCCCATTGAGTGGGGTGGCAGTCCTCACCTCCTGAAAGTTGGTGGAAGTGTGTGGTTTTTCCTTTTCTTATTTTGCTTTTGGAGCATTAGTACCTTTCCAAGTCTCTCTGGCCAAAAGATGACAGTGCGGGCCTTCTGGCCTCCCTGCCCAAGCTGAGTGGCTCCATGTGTTGCCCATCTTCCATCACCCAGATGACCCCACGTGTATTCATTTTCTAGGACTATCACAACAAAATGCCACACACTGGATGGCATAAAATACCAGAAATGTATTCTCTCACAGATTGAAGACTGGAAGTCCAAGATTGAAGTGTCCTCGGAGTTGGTTCCTTCTGGAGGCTCTGAGGGAAAGTCTGTTCCATGTCTTTCTCTTGGCTCCTGATGGCGGCTGGCAATCCTTGGTGTCCCTTGACTTGTAGAACATCACTCCAGTCTCTGGCCTTCTCCCTGTATCTCTGTCTCTGTGTCTCTTCTCCTCTTAGAAGGACACCATTGGATTAAAAGCCTGCCTGACTCCAGTATGACTTAATCTTAACTAATTACATCTCTAGTGATCCCATTTCCAGATAAAGCATTCTGAGGTTCCAGGAAGGATGTGAATTTTGGAGGGGACACTATGCAATCCGCTGCACCAGGCAATGCTGAGGGTGTAACTGGGAAAAGACTGTAGCTGACACTCCATTTCTTTTTTTTTCTTTTCTTTAAGATTTTATTTATTCAACAGAGATAGAGACAGCCAGCGAGAGAGGGAACACAAGCAGGGGGAGTGGGAGAGGAAGAAGCAGGCTCACAGCGGAGGAGCCTGATGTGGGGCTCGATCCCATAATGCCAGGATCACGCCCTGAGCCGAAGGCAGACGCTTAACCGCTGTGCCACCCAGGCGCCCCTGACACTCCAATCCTGAGGGCCATCTGTGTGGCTCTGCTTCTAACGGCCTGTACCTGAGCCTGGGAGTTAGCGCTGACATGTAGCACTTCTTCCTCCATATGAAGGGGGTGACCAGATGTACGGTTCATAGCCCTGTGTCCCAGCCCACGAACCAAACCTGCGTCCCTTGCTCCTCTGACAGTTTACTGTAGGGAACTGTGACCGTGAGGCCACAGGTGTGTCTAGGGATAGAGATAGGGACGACAGAAGCAGGTAACACGGGGAGGGGGTCTGACACCCCTCTTCACCTACTTGGATCCTCCGGATCTGCCCAGTCCCGATCCCAAGTAGTATACCATGTCTGTTCTCCATGGGGTTGCTGCTAGGCCCTCCTACTATTGTGACCTGGTGGATCTGATCATTCCCAGCTCACTGTGGAAGCTCGGGTAGTAGAGTTGCTTCGTGTCCAGCACTCAGTCTCTCTCAGGATCCAGTAGCGGGCCAAACACTGTTTTCCAAAAGGAGAGTCATTTTCTGCTGCTGACAACCCGGTGTGTCTGCATTAGCTCACGTCTACCGTGTTTGCCAATGACTTCGCCCAATATCCTTCTCTTGTTCTGTGGAATCTTCTTGGTCGTGGGGCGTAAAGAGCGGGGCAGCGAAGCTTGGGCCATGGCAGAGCTGTCTCTCTCTTTGTCTCAAAGCTGATAATTTTCTCTAACAAATGTCAGTGAGCTGTAGAGAAATTGGAACCCTTGGGCACCGTTGCTGGGGATGTAAAGTGGGGAAACCACTGTGGAAAACAGTATGGCAGCTCCTCAAAACATTAGAAGTAGGACTGCCCTATAATCCGGCAATCTCCCTTCTAGGTATGTACCCCAAAGAATGAAGTGCAGGGTTTGAAGAGGTAGTTGGACGTTCGCGTTCATAGCAGCGTTGTTCACCAGAGCTAGAACCCGGAAGCAGCCTACATGCCCATCAGTGGATGAATGAATGGACAAAATGTGGTGTAGCCATACCACAGAGTAATATTCACCCTAAAAAAGAAGGAAATCCTGTCATATGCTACAATGTGGACAGACCTTGAGGACACGATGCTAACTAAGTGAAATCAACCAGTCCCAAAAGCACACACGCTGTATGATTCCACTTATATGAGGCACTTAGAATTGTCAAGATCACAGAGACAGAAAGTAGAATGGTGGTTGCCAGGAGTTGGGAGGATATTGTTTCATGGGGATAGAGTTTCATTTTGACAAGATGTGGAGTTCTGGAGATGAATGGTGGTGATGGTCCCACGACAATGTGAATATATTTATTGCCACTTAAGAGAGCCAATGTGGACCTGAAGTGGTCAAGATGGTAAATTTTATGTTACGTGTATTTTAACACAATTAAAAACACCTGCTAGCTTTCCGCTCACCTAATAGGTCAGAGTAGAATTCTGAGGCGTGGTATATGCCGCTTCCAAATTCAAAGAGGCCAAAGAGGGTGCCTTTGAACAATAGATTCCCTCCAAGTTCTAGGAGTCAGAAGCCTAAAATCAGGGTGTTGGCAGGGCCGTGTTTCCTCTGAAGGCTCCAAGGAGAATTCATCCTTTGCCTTCTCTAGCCCCTGGTGGCCCCGACATTCATCGGCCTGTGGCTTCCTTACTCCCATCTCTGTCTCTGTGGTCGCATTGCTACCTCCTGTTCTCTGCGTATCTCTTATAAGGACATTTGTCATTGGATTTAGGACCTGCTCAGAGAACCCAAGATGATATCCTCATCTTGAGATCCTTAAAGTAAAGACCCATTTTCCAAATAAGGTAATATCCACAGGTGTCAGGGATCAGGACATGGACATATCTTTTGGGGGGCCTTTTTTTGCCTACCTCGTGGTAGAAGGTGAAAGGTACAACACATATGTTTTGTCTTAGGGGTGACAGCTTGGCACGCCTCAGCCCCCTGGCACCTTAATATCTTCATCAACGCGACGAACCCCTGAATCTTCATGGGGTTTATCTTCTACCCTCTGGCACACATAGTCTTGCCACTCCCTGCTCCCCAGAGTCACAGCAGCAGGGGAAGGGGGGCACTGGCCCTTGAAGGGGATGTGAGTAACTTTCCAGAAGCTTCCACTACCATGTCCTTGGTAATCTTGACATTCCACAGACATCACCCAGGTCCATCGTGTTGACATCATGCGAGTGTTAGCTGCTAACAGCACACGTCTGCTCCTTTCTCTGGAGACCTGCTTTCTGCCCAATAGTAGGGATCTTACCAGGGAGGTTACGTCTCTCCTGGGGACAGGCAAGCCACAGTCTGGCTGACTGACACTGGAGTCCGAAAGGCTGGCTCTCTGTGGGGACGGGCACCTCAGTGGTGCAGTTTATGCTCCAAAGGCCCCTGTGAGACCAGCATGAGGCCAGTCTCCAGCCCGAAGACCTCCCCGATCAGCTCTCTCCCCTTGCTCGGTGCCCCTTCCCTCATTCCACTTCTGGAAGCCCACAGCCCACAGATCGCTCCCTCCGGATCTGCCTCTGGGAACCTGAGCTAAGACAGTCCCTGGCTGTGGTCTGGTGGGGAACAAGCCCTAACATAGCCCTTGGGCAGGGCCAGGAAGCTGTTCGGTGCGCCCGGCCTTGTAAGGGCAAATGGCCTTGGCTCCTCTCCGCTGCCAGACGTCATGAAGAAAGTCCTGGTTAAATCAGTAGCCGTGTGTCCAATTCCAGCCGCCGTGCGGGTCTGCCCACTGGAGAGACCGCAGCAAGCCCAGCAGCTGAGATCCTGTGCTGTCCCCTCCTCAGAGGGACCCTCCTGGACCTCACGTCGCCTCCCGGCTTCCAGTCTTCCTCCCACTCACTCTCCTATTTTACTTTTTACAGCCCTTATTACTATCTGAAATCAGGTGACAGATTCGACTGTGGCCTCCCTCTCCACCTAGGGCCGCCGCTGTGCGGGGCTGGACTCGGGCACCCAACAGCCCAGAGGGGCTGAGCCGACACCCACCGAATGAATTGAAGAGCAGGCCAATGTTCTTTCACTTGAAATGGACAGAAGGGAAGAAGTTGGGTTTTCTGCGGAGAATCTAAAGCGAAGGCCATTTCTGGGGGTCACTGGGGCGGGAGAAAGCAGGTCAAGGTAGGCTGTCTCCCAGGTGCTGAAAATCCCCTTGGCCCAGGCCAGCCCCTCACTGGCCGGTCTTCTTGTTGGGTCTGGCGCAGACCTCAAGGAAACATAACATTTTTAATAAAACCTCAGAGTCAATAAAGCCAAATGGTCTCGGTGCCTCTCTTGCCGGCCCCAGCTGTTGACTTTAGAAGTCAAGAGGTTGGGGTGTTGCCCAATCCCCGCGTAGTCCAGGGAGATATAAGCGAGGAGGGCCTGGCCCATTTTCTATGAAAAAAACACAAAACAAAACAAAACTCACTGGGCCCTGGAAAGATTCCACCACCAGCCAGAATCAAAGGTCCATTCAGAGCGACAGAACTCCTCACATTCGCTGCTAATGAAAACCAAAT
The DNA here is from genome assembly GCF_017311325.1 of Ursus maritimus. NCBI lineage: Eukaryota > Metazoa > Chordata > Mammalia > Carnivora > Ursidae > Ursus > Ursus maritimus. Next base: position 18,315,896 of record NW_024425786.1, read on the forward strand.
TTCGCGTCCCTCTGAGCATTTCCAGGGGCTGCAACTGGAAGGGGCCGCCATGGAGCTCTTGGCCACCCCTCCTGCCACCAGGCGGGCCCCATCGTGTTAAAATCGTTTTATGATAATATGGGCCTCGTATTTTTCTAATTTCAGGCGTTGGTGATTTAGGACTGAGTTGTTTTCATGGAAAAAGAAATAGAACTTGTGTGAGGCAGGGCGAGACTGCCACCACGGCAGATAGCCCCCCTGTGTGCGGATCCAGGGGGGGTGAGCCCCGCGGCCCGCCTCCGGGGAGGCCTCGTTCATGGGGCGTCCTCTCGGAATGGGGAAGGATGGACTGAGGGGGTCACCAGAGGGTGCACAGACACGGATTTCCGTCTTTCGATTTCCTGCTTCGTGACTCTCAGAATCACAACCCAGAAAGGCAGACACATCACCCTTAGAAGCACAGAAAGGGCCATAAAGCCTCACATCCTTTCTGCTTCTGCTTTTTGCTTTATTTTTTAAAATTTATTTGAGAGAGAGAGAGAGAGAGCAGAAGCAGGGAGAACAGCAGAGGGAGAAGCAGACTCCCCACTGAGCAGGGAGCCCGATGTGGGGCTCGACCCCAGGACCCTGGGATCATGACCTGAGCTGAAGGCAGATGCTTAACGGACTGAGCCACGCAGGTGTCCCATCTGCTTCTACTTTTTAAAAGAAAAAACCAAAAATTAGAAAATGATTTCTTTTTCCCTTCTTCTTCCCTTTGATGATTGGTCTTTACGCAAGTACGAGCCACGGGGCAACTCAGGTGTGCAGGAAATAGTGCCTTTTCCCTGAAGTCATTTCTTACTCTGAGTCGCTGATGCCTTCTGCTGATGGGGAGCAAACAACCTTTTTGGGTATTGCTCTGCCCTTACTAGGATTGGGAGGGAATTCTGTTCTTGGTCCTCAGTTTCCTCATCTGTAAAATGGGGATAGTGATAGTATACACCTCAAAGAGCCCAGTTAAAAATGGCAAAATATTTACAATAGTGCCTGGCAGGCAGTATTAGCTATTGTTGTTGTTGTTATTATTATTTCAAAGATAAATGCACAGAGAAGGCACCAAACCTAGCACGGGGTTATCAAGGAAGGCTCCCTGGAAGAGGTGATGCCTCAGCTAATATCAAAAGCATTGGTCCAAACCCAATCTTGAACTCCTCTGCTTGGGTGTTTATCAAGGTCTAGAAGTTTAATATATGATCCCCCTGACAAATGTGCTCATTTTGGAGAACTTTGGAAAATACCAAAAAACATAAAGAAGAATATGGAAAACAGCTGTAACCCCGTCCTTCCAGTGATTTCATTCTAGATTACTTTTATTTCTATCTTTAAAATGTATTAATTGATATACTGTGACACAGTGTGTACCTGGCTAGAAAAATGTTTATTCTTAGAAAAGTATTTATATATTTATAGAAAACAGAGTTCTGGATGGGAAAAAAAAAAACACCGAAAATACTAACAGTGGTTATCTCCGGGTAGGATTATTGATGATTTTTCTTGTGTTCTTTCTGGTGGTCTATATTATCTCCTTTTCCTCCCATGACTGTGTATTATTTACTGTAGTATTTATTTATTTATTTATTTATGAGAGAGAATCTTTTTTTTTTTTTAATGATTTTTTATTATATTATGTTAGTCACCATGCAGTACATCCCCGGTTTCCGATGTAAGGCTCGATGATTCATTAGTTGTGTATAACACCCAGTGCACCATGCAATACGTGCCCTCCTTACTACCCATCACCGGTCTATCCCATTCCCCCACCCCCTCCCCTCTGAAGTCCTCAGTTTGTTTCTCATAGTCCATAGTCTATGAGAGAGAATCTTAAGCAGGTTCCACACCCAGCACAGAGCCCGACATAGGACTCGATCTCACGACCCTGAGGTCATGACCTGAGCTGAAACCAAGAGTCAGATGTTTAACCAACTGCCACCCAGGTGCCCCATTATTTAATGTAATCTTTAAAATGTGATTTTACAATTTAATACATAGAACTTGGGAACCTCAAACTCTGGGTCTTATACCAATTACATCTTTGGGCCACGGAGGAGAGCGAGGTGGCTGGCCGAGACCCTGACTCCTGCTCGCTTTGGTCTGAGAGGCTGTGCGTGGCCTGGGGTGTGGCAGTCAGGGGGCTGTCACGAGGCAGGACAACCTGTGGGGTGGGAGGTCAGGGAGAGGGCAGGGCTGTTGTGTTTGCACAACTGGCAATCACAAAAACTCTTATTGTAAACTATTATTGCAACCTTGTCTCCGGTGACTCCATCAGATGTTACAAACCCTGAGAAACCCAGAAAAACAGAGCTGAGGTTTGGGGCCTGGGGTCCTTCCTATGACTTCCGTGCTCAAAGTGCCTTAGGAATGCTTCGCTCCTCCTCCGCCATTTTGCACAGGCTTTGCCCTCCTTGGCCCGGACGACTGCAGTAGCCTGGGAGCAGGCCTGTGCCCTGCATGCAGCCCACATTCCACGCCACCGCGACGCTCTCCCCCCACGCCCACCCATCCGAATGTGCCGCCACACCTCAGCGTGGCTCCCGGGGCCCGCAGAGCCAAGTCCCCTCCGACTGGCCTCTGGCCCCTATGACCTGGGCCCACCTGTCTCCCCATCCTGTCGCCACCGTTACTCCACCTTCGGCTCTGCCACGCTCCCGTCCATCAGGCCTGTGCACCTGCAGCGCCCTCTGCTTAGAAGGCCCAGCGGCCGCGTCGCTGCCTGATGCCTTTCCTGGTCTTTCCATCTTGTCTCAGCCACACCACGGATCCCCTGGTTAGCACACCTGTCTTCCTGTCTGTCCGCCCTACGCGCTCCTCAAGAGCATGGCTGGGGCTTACCTGCTGTTTCTTCTTGCTATCTGGCAGCTGGTGGTACCGTGGGGCTTGGGCCTACGTTTGGCGAATGGGCGAACAACCCTGGCCAAGGCCTTGCAGACATCAGGCCGAAAGAGCAGAGTGGGACGGTGTGGCCCAGACAGCTGCCACCCATTAGGACACCAACGAGGCCACAACTGTTTCCAGCGGTTGGCGTGGGCACAAAGGAAGGGTGGCTCCACAGACTGGTTCTGGGGCCGCTCCACTCCCCTTCCCCTGAAGGCTTCCTCCCAGCCGGGCTCAGGGCAGGCTTTCTCTGCGGGTGAATATAAATATATAAAACAGCACGAGTTTAGCTGCAAAACTAAAAATAGGAAGCCTGGAATCCGGCCCCCCAGGCTCCTCTAGCCGCTGGACCACACAGGTGTGGATGCGGATGTTGGGGGTGCGGCCCCTCCCCCTTCCAGCTCCCCGGCCCTCGTGGGGAGGAATGGGGGGCACTCTGGGTTTCCGCAAGGAACAGTTCATTCTTTCACTCTGGCTGCCCCCACCCCCATTTGTCTGACAGCTCATTTCATTTACGACCCCAAAATGAACCGATCCACTGAGGTGCCATTCCCTGCTCACGTGGCCGAGTTGGTGTCTGGTGTGGCCGAGAGCTGCTCCCTGGGCCATGCTGGGGGGGACCTGGGTGCCTGTGTTTATGGGGTCTGCGTCCAGCCCCCTCCCCTCCCCAGAATACCCCCTGCTGGCCCCCCAGGAGTCTTCTAAGACCCTCACAATTGTCCTCTTGGGCATGTGTCACGATCTCAGGCCATAAAACCCAGCCAGGACGTCCCTCTCAGAATGAAAGCCGGAGCCATCCCCGTAGCCGGCAACCCTGCAGTGCTCTGTCTGGGGGCCACATGCCCTCTCAGGAGGGGCCAAGCACAGCCCCGTGCCCCGGAGGCCACCTCTGGGAGCCCCAAGGCCTGCACCGCCGCTCTCAGCCTGTGGCCAGGCCAGCCACACACAGGCCATGGGGTGGACGTGGGGCTGGTGAGACTGTAGGCACCGCCCAGCCCAGAGCAACTCCTGGAGCCTCCAAAACGGAATTCTGGAGGCCGAGGGGCTTCTGATCCTGGGCGGGCTTCATGTCCTGAGCTCCTGACTGCGGCTCAGGGGAGGTGGTGGCACTGGGCCAGGGCTCCAGGGCTCTGGGGCTGCTGAACTAGGGACGTCAGCCTTTCCCAAAGCAGGGCCTTTAGCGACGGGGGACCCGTGATTCCACTTCGCACCCGGGCTCACCGGTACCCAACACTGTGCGCTCTCAGGTACTATTTGAATAGAAAAGGAAGCTCAGAGAGGGACAGGGACCACCCCCTGCCACACAGCTAACGGGGGAAAGCAAGTCCTTCTTCCAACCGAGACATTTCCCAGGCCCTTCTGAGGACGAACCTCCCAAGATTAGGAAGTCCCTCGGAATAACCGCCCTGAAGGGACCGTGCATGCTCCCCGTCTGCTGCCACCTGCAGGCCACCGTGGTTACTGCAGCACTGCCCCCACAGCCCTCAAGCTGGGACCCCCACCCCCCGGGGGGGCCAAGACCCAGGACTTCTTCCCGCCTCAGATCTTCCGTCGGATGCGCTGGGTGCGCTGGTCTGTGCCTGCTGGGGGAAGGCGATGGAGCTTTGAGTCAGGGCCTCTGGAGGCCACAGCTCCTCTCCCATCAGCGGTGGCACCGAAGTGTGGCTGGTGGGGAGGGGCTTGAACTGCCGTCCCTTCCTCATCTCCACGTTGCCTACAAAAGGACCCCAGCTCAACGCATCTATGGAAGCAGAGCATTGGCCTGTCGAGGACCAGCCCTGCTCAGCCCTGGCAGACGCCACCCGATGGAGCACACTCAGAGATTCTGCAGCTGTGGCTGGGGGCTTGCTGGGAGACAACCTGCCGCCCCCGGGGCCCAAGGGGTGCTGTGGGGGCAGGGGCCTGGATCAAGGGTTTAAGCCGAGGAAATGGAAACTTCCTGTCGGGTGTTGGGTTTCAGGCAGACCAACCTAATGGAAAGGGGCAAAGTCTTGGGATTAGTTTTGAAGTATTTTCATTAGAGAGTAAGTTCTGTTCTATGAAAATTCCCCTCCTCAAGTCCCACCTGGACAGGCAAGGGGGCGGGCAGGTCTCTTTGCTGGCAGGGACCAAGGCATGTCCCCCACGCAGTCACACGCACAGCGCCTGCTGACAGCCACAAACAGCTCTGGGGAGATGTGAAGCCAGGTGACACCCCCCCTTTGCACCTTAACTGCCTCATCTGCAAACTGGGGGAGCTGACCTAGCTGCCTGCTTTGTAGTTGTGATTGCTGCTAAACTGCCCCTGTTCCAGCAAACACAGGCCCCAGAGGGGCTCTCCCCGGGGCTGCGCTCCACCCGCCTCTGCCCCCCCCACCGCCAGCCTGGGGAACAAGATGGGGTACACTGCTCCTTCGGTCTCCTTGTGAAAAGTCACAGGCCACTTGTGAGGGGTGGTGGCACCGTGAAGAGCTGACGTTCCTCGGGGGTTTCAGGCACACCGGGAGAGGGATCTGTGGGCCGCACTTGCCCAGAGCGGTCTCCGTGGTCATTACGGATGGAGGTGGAGGCAGGGAGGCCAAGGTGCTGGAGGTCTCCCAAGCAGTGGGTTTAGTCCTACGCCTGTCCCCAGGCCCCGCCCTGTTCCTCCTTGGCCACAGTGGGAGGTGTCCCCCCCCCCCCGCTTCCACCCCCATACACACACAGTCCTGAAGTCTGGCATTGGGACCCTTCAACACATCTCGGAGTTATATTATCGTAACAAATCAGTCAAAATTCCATTTTACAGTTAAATAGTACAGAAGACAGACAGTTGACTGTACAGCAAGTTGTGCATTGCAAACAAACACACTAAGCAAATCATAGTGCAAAGCAGTTTCCAGCCCTCCCCCCCTTCCCGGCTCGGGGACGGTTTTACCGAAGCTGTTTGTGGCAGGTATTAGCACCTCGACATGACGGTATGTCACAAAGGCTCTGTACCCACCACCACCGAGCTTACAGTAACATGGTAGCAAAACCCCTGTTTCCTTGTGCTTTCTCAATCAGTGTGTTCGCCTAGGACAACTGTAAAGCAGCCTTGGAAATATGGACCCATTTCTGGCAGCCCAAGCTGTCTGTACTCGCTCTGGGCCTTAGAAACAGACTCGGCATGGCTGTCATCACTTTTAGTTGGGGGGCGGAATCCGTTTGTTTCCTGTCTCTGCCCCTACCAGGGCTTGGCTATCAGGAAGGGCTGGTAATCGGGAGTGGGGCTACAAAGTGCTGGGCACTGGGAACCCCAGGGCGCCTCCCACGCAGGCCGGGGGCCAGTCTGCAACCACAGAGAACAGGCATGAGGAAGGTACCAGAGTAATGGATTTGTAGCTGCTTCCTGAGAAGGGGTGGAGAGCCCCCCTGGGTGCAGGGAGTCAGTAGGACACCCCAGCAGCTATCTTGAAGAGATGGAGACTGCTTTTTCCAGTGAGGACAGGACCAGAGAAAATGCAGCGGGAAGGGTTTGAGTAAGATCACCAGAAGGACTTCCTAACTTGCCAGAGCTGTGTATCCTGTATGTATCATCTGGCTGCTGTTAGAGGTTGGGGGTGGCACGGCAGGCTGAGAGCTATCAGAGAGACGACGACGAAGGAGGGGGGGTTGTCACATCCACAGAGGATGTGGCTGAAACAGTGACTGAAAACCACGCGCAGTCTAGCCCTTATGGGTTTTCTTGTCCTTTTCCACTTACGCCTTTTTAGAACCAAACTCAGACATGAGCATCTGTGCAGCCCGAACCCCTGGGCAAGTCCTGCTTTCCCATCAGCGAACTAAAGGGGCAACACTTCCCCCCTGGGTACAGGGGGGCTGCGCCGAGGCTGGCCAGCCCTTCTGTGCCGCCATCCCATGGCCGTGGCTCTCCACCTCTCCGCTTCCTCTTGGGCAAATGTCTGAGAGCCACAGACGTTAGTTCTAGCGTCACCTGGGGTTCCCTTGGGTCCCCACCAACGCGGGCCTTCAGGTGGGAGTTGGTGGGATGCCGGAGGGCCTAGGAATGCCACACTCTCAGAAGGCAGAGGGGCTGCTGTTTGCTCCTATAGGGCTTTACCTCTAAGAGACCATGGATTCAAAAATGTTTGATGCTTGTTATTCTAAAACCAGCTTTACAAACTGGTTTTTGTTCAAGCCTGCTTTTGGAGGACAGACTGGTTCAAGATGGAGGGCTGTCAGAGGCGGGAAGATCGGGCCAGGCCTGCCCACAAGGCTGGGGGTTGGGGGTGTGCACAGCTTGGCTGGACCAAGGTGGGACAGGGATGCTGAAATCTGACCCCATGACCTCTCACCCCGATGCCTTCTGCTAGGACCTCTCTGGTCCCTGTGCTCTTTCCAAAACTGGCAATTCTGAGCCCAGCCTAGGGGGGAAGGGGGATCCCTGGCCCTCCACCGAGAGAACAGAGGGTGAATGCCTTGGGCTGGTAAAGTGCACGGAGGACCTGTCTGCAAGTGTTTTTCCTGGTTTTAGGGACCTGCTGCCATTGGCTAGTCTCTGGGGCCTGGGACCCGCAGACAGCTGGGACGGGGTGGGAGCTTTCAGCTGCTAGAAACTGTAGGGAAGCAGAGCTGGGGGGGAGCTGATTTGGCGGTGTTCTCATCCCATCTCTGCCAGCGATTTCCTGGGGCCTCCGGATGGGTCCCGTCCCCATCTATACGATGAGGGGAAACCCTCTCAGGGGTGGGGAAACCTTCCAGTTCTGATTCAATTAGCATAAATGCTGAGGGAGGATTGGGCCCATGGGATACAGGGTCTCTGAGGAAGGGGGGTGGGGTGGAGAGGTTTTCCCAGGGCCCCGTGAGTCAGAGGCCAAGCCATGTGGGCAAATGCCACCTCTCTCTGGAACAGAGATGGTTTCTGCCCCCAGGGGACCTGGGCCCTGTGATAGCACCAGGCATGGCTGGGGACAGCCAGGTCATTCCAGGGGAGGTGGCAGGAGGATACCTTCCCATAGGAACGTGGGATGAGATGACGAGGGACTGGGCTAGAGGCAGCGTCCTGAGGGAGGTCCCTACCTATCTGTACAACGACATGGCTGGACGAGATGCTCTCAGAGCCATCCCCCAGCTCTGGGCCCCAGGGCTCGTGGACCCTGGGTCCATGATTGACCTGGAGCATACGTCCCATTCCTGCCCCGAGCCTCAGAGCTGGGCCAGCCACTTGTCGGGAAGGTTCGTGGGGTCCCTGACTCCATCGGGAGCAGTCCGCTTTGACCCGGGTGGTCAGTAGGGCCGCCACACGGCCTCGTCCATGCGGCCCGGCGTGCTCAGGGCAGTGGGCGAGTTGCTGTGGCTGCCGTCCGCCTCCACGCTGTCGCTCTGGCCGCCCAGGCTGGGGTTCATGAGGTTGCCGGCGGCCACAGAGGCGCTGCTGGTGCAGGAGGCCAGCATGCGGGTGGGAGAGCGGTCACCCCCGCTGCTGCTGCCCGCCACCATGGAGAACTGGTAGGAGCCGGACGATGCGCCGTAGTAGAGGTGGTAGGGGGACGGGTTGGTCTGGAAAGGCCCGCTCTGGTTCTGCGGGGCCCCCGGGTAGGGCGGCGGGAGGTAGGTGTGGTGGAAGCGGCTGGTGGCGGGCATGCTGGCCACGCTGAGGCTGCCCGAGGGCGTGGCGCTGTAGGGGAAGGCTGCCGACATGGCCCCGGGGTAATGCATCCTGGGGTCGGGGAAGCGGCTCTCCGTGAACGTCTGCAGCGCTGGGAAGGAGCGGTCAAACTGGCGGGGGTCGGAGAAAGGGTTCAAGTCCGAGGTGCCTGGGGGACAGCAAGGGGGACAGTCAGTCGCGGTCGGACAGCACCCCAGAGGCCGTCTTTCAGAACGACCTTGGGAGGGGCGCCCGGGCGGCCCAGTTGGGGGGGACTTGGTTTTGGCTCAGGTCACGATCCCAGGGTTGTGAGATCGAGCCCCGTGTGGGGCTCCTAGTTCAGCGGGGAGTCTGCTTTAGACTCTCTCTCTCTGCGCCTCCCCCGAGCACATGCGCTCTTTTTTCTCTCCAATAAATAAGTGAATCTTAAAAAAAAAAAAAAAATTGACCTCAAGCCTCTGGTTCACAAGGCATTTGCAGGAACCCCTCCTTCTAGAGCTGCTTCTGCTCTGACTGCCCTGGGCGGCCTGCAGGCCAGAGCCTGCCTGACTTGGAATCCGGCCCCACCTGGGAGGCATGTGAGCACAGGGGCCAGGGCCACGGGTGGCCGTGGGGGGCCTCCTTGGGCAGGGGGAGAAGGGGGAGGACTTTTCTTTCTCCTCATGGAGTCCTCTTTCCAGCAAAGCAGGGCAGAGGCCTGTCCAGGGCATGAAGGTGGGCCCCCCTGGGCTCCTGGGGGGGGGGTGAGGGGCAGCTTCTGCCTTCCTCCCTCCCCGCGAAGAGCTGGTAAGACCGCGGGTAGGAAGAGTCTCCAGGGGTGCTCTGAGCTTGGGAGCTGGAGCTTGCTTTTACAGATAAGGAAACTGAGGCCCAGAGAGAGAGAGAGAGAGACTGATTTTCCTAATGCTGCACAGGAAGGACTGGAGCTCATTCTGGGGCCTCTGCTTTCTGCTCCCTGCTGCTGGGTGTGTGCCCCTCTCCTGCGCAGGTGGGGCTCAGGTAGCGTCCGTGAGCTCCTGCCGGTGCTGGGGGGCTGGCTCCACAGCCACTGTCTGTCCCTCACCCGGGGCCCGTGTCTCCCCGGCTGTCCTGCAGGCTGGGGCTCACTGGTGGCCAGACATCGATAAGATGCTGCCTCCACTTGTTCAGCAGCAAGGTGAGATGGCAGCCAGAGGGGCGTGGTGGCCCAGGCCCTGCCTTCCCTTGGGGGGACCCAGCGTCCCGCCCAGGCCCTGCCCTGGCTCCCTCAGGTATGGCTCCTTACTGGACTCCAAGCCAAGGGCCTCCCAGCTTCTGCCTCCTACTTTTGTAGTCACAGACTCCCCAAACCTCAGCATTCAAAGGGGCTTCAGGATTGAGTCTAACCCCTTCGGTAGGAAAACTCGGGTGCAGAGAGGATGAGGCACTTGCCTAAGGGTGACACAGCACATTGGACCTGGCACAAAATCCCACTCATGTTCTGAGTCCTGGCATGTGCCTGATAGGTAGCAGCCCCAGCACAGCACTTATCCTGGGTCCGACACTTACTGGCTGTGTGTCCTTGGGCAAGTCACTTAACCTCTCTGTGCATCAATCTTCCCACATGAAAAATACAGACAGTAACAGTGCTAGGGATTAGTTACTACATGTAAAGTGCTTAGACCGGACACAGAATAGAGGCCGATGAGGGTTTGTACTGTGCACCGGCTGGGACACCTCTTGCTCCGAGCACCCAGGAGAACTGGCCCATGCAGCGCCCTGCAAAGAGGAATCCTTGACCCTGGACCTTCTCTGTAGCCTGGCCGAGGGGGTGACTCTGGGTAGCAGTGGAGAGGTGGATGAATCCCCAGCACTGGTAGGGCGGGCGCGTCTGTCTGGCCCCAACCCCTCTGTGTCACCCCCACCAAACAGGACTCAGAGGGAGACCCGTCCCCGTCACATGGGCAGCTCTGGGTGAGCACTGCCTGCTCTGGCCGAGGCTCGGCTGGGGGTGGCGAGCAGCAGGTACCCTCGGGCCTCTAGTTTCCCCAGATCTGCTAGAGGTGCTGTGTGACCGCAGGTGACACCTGTAACTTCTCAGGGCTTTGGGATCTTCCGGACTCCACTGGGGGTGTTGCCTTAGCTGTGGGCTCTGGTTCTGCGAATCAGAACAGAACAGTGTTCCCAGGTTCCAGGTGGGTGGATGTGGGGACAAGGGGCCGGGGCACTGGGGCCTTCTGGAACATCTAGTATTCTAATAGGCCCCCTGGCTGGTCAGTGCTGCCCCGGAGCCTAAGGGATCAGAGGCGCCTGGCTCTCCACGCTCAGCACACCAGGGCAGAAGGCCTTGTGGGCAGAGCCTGGCTCCCCGAGCAGAGCCACGCACGAGGTTAACACCCCCACTCTGAGCCCAGGAAGTGAGTGCCACCCATGCGACAGGAGCCCCATTCTCCAAACAGAAGAAACCCAAGCAGGGACCCCAGAACTCGACAGCAGGGCTACACCCAGGAAGCACAGGGCCGTGCAAGGTGGACTTGGGCCTGGTGGTGTGTGTGGCCCCTGGAGTTCACATGGGCTGTGCGCTCTGAGCTGGGCTCACCCACACTGCCACTCTCCTCTCCTGTCTCATTGCCAGGCTGGTGGGGGAAGTGTCTGCCCTCAGCACCCCTGTGGCTGCTGCACCCCCCCACCCCCAGCCCAGTAGCCCCAGGAAACCCGAGCTGGTCGCCTGAGGAGCAGCCAATCCCAACACTGGAAGGAAATGTTTATTTTCTTCTCCAAATTGCCCCAGCCGCTGCATGGTGGCTGAATGAGCCCTTTGAGCTGTGAGAAGCCCCCACCGTGGGCAGCCACAGCTGAGGGGGCCGGGGGCTGGCGTCTGGAGGGGTCGGGGCCTCGGCACTGCTTACTAGTGACCAAAGCCAGGGGGTCAAAGCTATTAAGGGGCATTAAGGGAAGTGATGGCAGGATGCCCTGAGGGGGATCCCCAGGGCAGAGTCTGAGGGCAGAGGCTCACCCCACCACAGGGGGAATGCCAACGAGGGGGCCCAAAACCTGGCCCTGCCAACACTCCTCTTCTTCCCACATCACAGATGAGAATACTGAGGTTCAGAGAGGTGAAGTCATCTGCCTGAGATCACGGCTGGTGCCTGGCAGAGCTGGACCCCTAGCCAGGTCCACCTGACGGCAAAGTTCACTCCAGAGAGCACAGGCCCCGGGAGGGGGAGAGCTGCCTGGGGCAGAGGGCCACACAGGCCACCGTGGGCGTGCAGGGAGGGGCTGGGGGCCCCGGCTCAGGAAGCAGCAGAAGGGGAAGGACTGGGTCAGCCACGCCCCATACAGGCCCGGCCTCCTCTCCTCCCAGCCCCAGAGTGGAGGTAGGGGTTCTGGCCGGGCCCTTAGCAGCTGGACAGGGGGTGGGGAGGCTTGCCTCAAGCTCCTGTAGGTACCGATTTCTAAGCCACGTCCATGCAACTGTGGCCGGGGAGAGGTAGCTTTTCCTTCCGTGGGAGCTGCTGCGCAGGAAACCACTGTTTGCCCTCAGCTTCTAGATTCCGAGGCACCCTGGCTAGGCTCCAAGCCCCGCCGGGCCCCAGCTCCGCCTGTGGCAGGGAAAGGCCTGGAGTGTTAGGCTAGCGTACCCTGACAAGGGCTGGCCTGTGGGAGATGGAAGCATGGCCAGCTTTTGGTCAGGGGTGGGCAGGAACCTGGGGAGCAGATGACCTCTCCCGGTCTCTTGAGCTCAGACCCGCATGCGGCAGCCTCCCCGGCCTCAAGAACCATCGACTGTCTCAAACTCACTAGCCCCTGGGTTTCTCCCCACCTTGGGGCCCAGCAGGGCCAAGAACAGAAGCTTTCTATACCGGAAAAGAAGGGACCATCTCTTCCCACTGAGGGGCTGTATCAAGCCCCCTGCCACTGGGTCATGTCTGGTGCCCACGGCAAGGGCTGGAGGCAAGGCCTCCCTTAGTGGAGAGCCCCAGGAAGCCCCAAGCTTGGCCTGGAGTGTGGAGAAGGGAGTCAGCTCATACCCCCACCCCGGCTCTTCCTGCTTGGGGCCCCCTTGTCTGCACCCTCAGAAGTGCGGGAAGTTTCTGGGAGTAGGTGCTGTGGGGACTTCGGACCTGGTCATCGACGGGCTCTTAATCTCTTAGGCCTCGGTTCACTCATCCGCCAGATGGGTTGTAAGCAGGCCCTGCAGGGCCGGGAAAGAATGGCCACTCACAGTATGTGCCTCTGCCCCGCACCGTGGACGAGAGCTCTCTGCCCCCACCTGGTCTGAGGGCCCGCCACACACCGGCTCCTGCGCCCCAGCCCCCTGGCTGAGGGGGCCCGGAGAACGGAGAAAGTACTCCTCGCCCGGCCATGTACGGACCGGCCCCGTGCCGGGCATGTGTCTCTCCTGCAAGGCCTCACGGTGCCTGCCGCGTCCATCCAGGCAGTGGGGACACAGACACTATCTGGGGCCTCAGCCGAGATGCTGCCCTCGTCTTTTCTGTTTGGGAGAAGTCTCTGGGCCAAGGGGGACTTCTCCCAGGCGATGCCATGTGTCTCCAGGGCTACGACATCGCTTTGCTGTTTACAAAGGCTGCCCGAGGGCAGTCACGGCATCGGAGGGTCGCCCCAGCCCTGGGCAGAGGCAACCACCCCCGCCCCTCTCTCAGACAGCTCAGGCAGGGGCACGTGGCATCTTCCGCAAGGCTGGGTCTGTCGCAGGCTCCTCAGACGAGTCATGCCCCGATCTTAACAGGTACACTCTGGGATTAACGCCCACGTCCCTCAGGAGACAGGGAGCTCCTGGAGGCAGGGCCCGTGTCTATTGATGCCGATCCCCGGAGCCGGGCAGCACGCAGGGCGCGTGGTGGGTGTCCCTACGTGTTTGCTGAGTGACTAAATGATGGGCCTAGCCCAGGTCCGGGCACAGAGTACCCCCAGGAAACATCCGTAGGAGCCAAGAAGCAGGAGCGTCCTCCTTCATGAGACCAGGCCGTGCAGCGAATGACCTCCAAGTGAGCCTTTGCTCTGGAGAAGCAGGACCATGTCCAGGGCCCCGCCCACACCTCCCACCCACCCCCCCCC